>NC_141690.1:129134813-129329813 GCF_964263255.1 Lissotriton vulgaris
TGCCGCTCTAACCAGTGAGCCACACTTCTCCACAATAAGCACCTGATAGGAAGAGCGTGGGGACCAACAAAAGACCCTACATTGATTTCTTTGATAGGTTGTATGTGACCAGCAGGGACACAAATATATAGCACACCAAGATGGTATTTCCACCTTCTGATTTATCAAGGCGCCAGATAATTACGATTCTGGCTCATTAGTTTGAGATCTCTGGTAAGGCTTTTTTAGACTGCAGAAAAGTTTTAATGGCCAAGTTTGTTCAAGTTTCAAGAATGGAGGCTGCACCATATTTTGTTCAATTCACTATGCTGACAAAGGAAATGTGGCTTTAGGCCCACCTGTCAAATAAACCATTTTTTGTCCAGACTGAGTCCTACATTAGGGCCTGATTTCGATCTCGCTTGGAAGGGCACTGAACGCGGTGCGGCCAGAAAAAGTACGAGCCGTACACGTGTTTTCCGCCCGACTCGTACAGCTGTACGAGCGCGCAAGTACAATGCGAGCAACGCGAAATTCACCGACCGAATCGTTTCCGGGCCTGAACCGCTTCGTACGTCTCGTCCGTAAGCAAACCGTGCCATGCAATGAATGCGATTTACGTCTGAGCCAGTACGATGCACGCGTTGGACAGCCGGTTCAAGCCGAAGTTTCCGGCTCGCAAAGCGTCCAGGACATTGCCATTGGGCATCCGCATCAGACCCCCTGTCACCCGCAGCCTTACGACTCTGATACAGGGGGAGACCCAGGGGTCTCCCCAACACAGGCATGTATGGTGCGGATGGCACTGACGCATACCCACTGTAGGGGGCGCCTTTGTGCGAGATGTACCCATTTAGTCAATAGGAGCCCTTGTACGCGTCGTTCGACCGGCTCCCATTTACTTCTATGGGAGTCCAACCGGACCAAGTCCGGCAGCATGCTGCTGCATCGTACTCGCACGGTCCGACTGCAGGAGTGGTCGGCTTGGTCAAAAAACACTCTGGATGTGGCTCTGTCGGAGAACTTTCCGACCCAGATCGGAATGATGCCCTAAATCTTAAAAAGGCATTGTAGCACAAAAGGTAGAAGGCCTAGTGTTTTAAAAGGGTACATGCAAAGATTTAGTGTTACCATGTTCATACAATTGAGTAGGCCCCAAAAGGTATTTTCACTGTAAAGGGTGGTTGTTGCTCCTATAGGAAAAATTGAAGTTCAATTAATATACCATTTCTGCTAACTCTGGTTTGGGATAAGTTACACATCCAATTTACTTGTGAAGTTGGAGTTCTGATGAATATCTACAAAAATAATATTGTAAAAAGTTAAGACTTTCTAGCCAAACCTCCACTAGGTTACTTAGCGTTAGCCTGTCAGCAGTTGGCCCCTGTCAAAGCATCACTCTTCTTGAAGTGTGAGAATAGTTTTCTGAGTTGAAACCACAGCTTATACCTTTTCTAGAACCTGTTTTTTGACGCTCATTTCTGTAGGAAAAACCCCTGGGTGCCAGCACCTTCCAAAGACCGGAAGTGCCACTGTATTGGATTTGCCTCAAAATAATGCATTGTGGAGAACTTTATAGTAAGGCAAACAGGATGCGCTGCAAAAAGTTGTGAATCGATGTCCTTGGGAGCCTTTTTTTCACAATGGTTAGTGACAGTACAGGAGTCACCCTCATCCACTAGCTAGTGGATCCTACAAAAGTGATACCTAATCCTTCACTCATCAGAACACATCAGAACCCGTGGAAGAACAGAAGAGGACTTGACTTGCTGTCTGTGACCTCTGTGGAGACTGAGTCATCTGGCTGAACTTCTGTGTGGCCAGAGGGACACATAGAGCTGCAATTGACCTTTTCCTGGAGTGACTAGTTCACCACTAGCAACTGGACCTGGCCTATGCTTGGCCAAGTCCTGCCCTCTTTGTGCTGTCGCTGAGGTCTTGGGAGACTTAGAAGTGACCAGAAGAAACTTCTCTAGAAAGTCTGGAAAAGTAGGACTTTGAAAATGGGGGCTTCTGAAACCTTTGGATCATCCGCTTAACCTCCTGGAAAAAATGCCTGACATTTAGACGACTTCATTAGGTACACCTTCCAGGCTTGACCCGCTCGAGAATTTAGACCAAATAAGAGACAAAGGGCCTGATTCACAAAGGTAACTTGCGCTTCTGTGTAGGTATTCATAAACTGCACTTTTGTAATAGCATACATTTGAGTAGTAATTCGAGCATCACACAGTGCCATCCACTGGTATTGCAACACCCTTCCTTTGAAAATAATTGAGGTAGGCGTTTACTGCCAAAGTGTAATCTGGTAATAGCACTTGGTAGCAATACAAAACTTACCTCAAAGTGTAGTTTGTGAATCGGGCCCAAGTCTGAAGGTGGAAATCTTGACTGGGAGAAAGCTCCAAAAGTACTGACTGGAGAGAGAGCTTTTCCCACCAAAGGCTTCAGTGGGACCTCATTCATGGGCTATCTGACTTCACTAGATAACATCCTGCAACCTTGCACCACTGGAGTATTTCGCCTTCCAATTCAGAGACTTAAGTCAGCAGGTAAAATCTTTGACCAACACGACTCACTTGGTGTATCTGAAACCAGTTTCATCACAGTTAGTCACAAAACATGCCTCCATCCTGTTCAACCGCAAGCAGTGACCTCTGATTGGCACTTTAGTTTTTCCTGAAACGTTTTGCATTAACACTCTCCAGTTCCTACTCAGAAAATGTTAGTCTTTTTTTTCATAAGTTGTTCCCTTTGTCCAGATACTGGTATTGGGACTTTTATTGTGTTTGCTGCTAAATACTTTACACACTTTTCCTTAAGTTAAGATCTGTGCCATAGCTACCAGGAGGTGAGCCCAGTTTTATCTAGGAAACCTATATGAATGTCCCACATATGCACACTTATCAATTGATCCATGAAATTCTAAGCCTCGACTTTAAAAGGCGCATACTAAAATGTTTAAGCCATTGGATTGCAGGCTGTTTTTCCCCCTAATTCAATTTGAATACAACCGACTTTGGAAAGCTGCTTTCTCTGATTAGTTGCATGACTCTTGTTTCATGGGGGTAAATATAATGCCATTTTGTTTAATAGAAACCCTGTCATAGAAGATTTGTCCTGAGAACGTCAAATCTACATTTGAATTTCAGCTACCTATGTTAGATTTGGTGACTTACAAGACAACAACACATAGAGCTACAACAACATCAAAAGAAAACATGGAAAGGCACGAAAGAAATCCTGGATAACTACACAACATACTACAGTAATTGCACAACAAACAATATAGAAATGACAACAAGAGACAATACAGCAATAAGTACCGCACAAAAATGACACAGTAACCGCATTACAACATATCAACAAATCATTTCATTACAATACACTACAGCTAACACAACTAAAGCAAAATCACAATACGATCCACTCAACAACTCCGGAACAGGCCAGAGAACAATGATGTTATATTGGGTTTTTATAGTGTGTTGGTTTGTATTGTTAAGCTTTGGCAGTATTTGTTATGTAATGTGTTGATATTGTGATAGATCATTATGTCAGTGCATTATTGGGTTATGTTGCAGCTAAACCTGGAATTTCTCAGGTATTTTAAAACTTACCTTTGTTTCATTTTTGGGTCTTAAGAAGGGAGCAGAATTGACAGTGTTAATATATGTGTACGCATATTGTGGATATTCTTCACACCGTGGTACCCAGGTCAGTTTAATGATGGACCGAGCATTGTGGTGCCATCTTTTGGCACAAGGTGGGAATTCTTCACAAATTGTGACCTGTTTATGTCGCCAGGGAGCAAAATGCAGGCCATGGCATAATCCCAGTAATTCAAGACATAAAGCTTACCACCATGGCATGAAGGAGACCTCTTCTATCTGGTAACTTCTACTGGAATAATGGTAGTAATTATTCGTATGTTTTGGTATTCGTTGGCATGATGCTACCTACGGGCTGTGATGCGTAAACTAATATAATATTGGTAATGTAGAGTGATTTAATAAAATTATGACTTTTTCTGAAGCCTAAGGTTTGTGCCTACATGTATTCCTCCTTGAATTAATTTGTCCATCTGCGTGTTTATCCATTTATGCTCTCATCCCAAGCACTCGCCCATTAAATATCTATACATACAGATGCTCATTAAGCAAAGCCGTCATTGCTCCTCTCAGATCTCTCACGTCTATTTTTTTCCACTTAAATACAAATGACACACTTTCTCTGAGGATGTTTCTTCTGCTGAGGCCAATCTATTTTGGTTGCACTTAAGATGACCTCGAGGTAACTTGTTTTTTGTGGCGAATATGTTTCAGCAGTGTGATGACCTTGCTAGAGTTCGTATTAACACTAAAGCCTTTTTATCCCCTCTCCTGCAGCTGAATTTCATTCCACTTGGTGTGAGCGTCTACATTTATATTCTCACACACATTCTCCAGCTAATGGATCATTACAATATATTGTTCAAAGTTTAAATGTGTAGTTTGTAACTGTCAATTGTTGAGTAAACGGAAACAGAAAGTAGGTTATTAATTTGGGAACATGGGGCACTTCTCAACTTAATTAACATGACCTGGTTGGGCCTCAAGGCCACTCTCAAGCAAACTATGCTCAACCCGAATGCTATGGTTTCAGAAGCAGGCGGCTCCCAAACAAATGAGTGTTAAGTACAAGCAGTGTCAACAATTTTAAAGTCAGGAAAACAGCACAATAAAATTCCCAAACTATTACAAAAAAAAACAATTTGAGAAAAATGTAATGAACAAAAATACTTAAGAATCTTAAAAATCAGATAAAGGAAATATAAGATATGAATTTGTGAAGCAAAAGCGTCCAGAAAATTAAAACACCATTGCAAAAAAAAACATTGTTCATGGTCAAATTACCTTAGGACTTACAATCTTTTTGTGGTTTAGCGGTGCAGGGTATCCAACAAATAGTGTTGGATGTCCTATCCACCATATTTAAAATGCTATTGATATCAGTAAACTTGGAATGTGGCAAACAGGATAGCTGCCCCTCTTCGACAGATGTTTTGCTGGCAACCGACTATAAATAAGGCTAGTAGTGTCTGAAATGAAGGCCAACATCCATCAGGGTGGCAATGCACAAGGCTGAGGCTGGCAAGGGCTCCTTGAAGTCAGATACATCATTGTCTCTGTCAAAGTTTGTGCCAAAGCTGTTGATTTTAGCGCTAACAGCTGCGAGTGGAACATGGCTGGATTTTGTAGCCACTGAGGTCACTCGGCGGGATTTACCATCTCACTCTTGTTTAAGGCTTTTTTTACCTTCCCACTTCGTGACTTTTCCAGCTGTCTAAATCTTCCAGCGGATTGACCTGTTTAATGTGGAGGAGTCTCTTTGCTAACTATAAACTGTGAAAATATTTGGGGGTGTTCCTCATCTTACTCCTTGCCTGTTTTGACTACATCCTGTTGTATTATGAATCAAATGCGTATGTAAACACCCTTATCGAGGAAAAGGACTAAACCATTCTGTGCATTATTTTTGTGATGTGTGTATATATGTGTACTTGTGTGTATGTATGATGTATGTCAAATATTTTGGAAAATGTATTGTGTATCTTTATAGTGGGCACCTTCGCTGCTATTGATATTTTCCTCCGGTGCTGAATTGTTGGAAAGCCCATTATTCATGACGAGCTCAGCTCGTCATCAGCACAGCTCCACTGTGCCTCATGACGAGCTGAGCTCGTCATGAGCATCGAAGGGGTTAAAAGTTATTGAGAGCTGACCTGTCAGCAAGTCTCCATTTATTCTCTAGACCATGATCAATAATAATTTTATTGTTAAGGAATACCTAGGTGTTAATCAGTCCCCATAATCTCCTTTCTATTGTCATAAACCCTACAACCAGGCAAATCTTGAAGATGTAGGTTTTATACTGTCACTGTGTGGTCTCAAAGAGCTAGTTTGATTTGCAGCACGGCAAAACATCTGACCAAAATTTACCTAATTTACTATCCTAACTTGGGTGTGACCTCCCTCAGCAATGTGCACTGTCCTGGCATTGCAGCAATCAAATCTCCGAGCCCCAGTTTCCTGTGGCTGCTGGGAAACTTCCTTCTGGTCACATCTCCCATTCCCACATGTTTATTTATTATTTTTGCATTTGTAAAGCACTGGTTACACCCCCAGGTGTGTTCCCGCTCTACATTAGACATTCTGCAATCTTCAAGAGGTGGTGTCTTACAGATTCATGTACTATTTCCTACTATTGGGTGAACATCCATGTAATTTTTTACAGAAGAGTTTCTTTGGTGGTTCCTCCCGGAGGGTCAAAGGTAGTGTGTTCCAGCTTTTCGCTGTTTTATATGGAGTCATGAGGTCATTGAGGTACGAAGGACCTCTGCCCAGTAAGATGCAGTGCCCCATGCACAGTGCCTTAAATGTTACTCATTTCTAGATGGGTAGCCAATGCAGTATCTTTAGTACCTTCTTCGAGGGTGCTTTCCTTGGCAGATTCAGTACTAGATGGGCCGCCGCGTTCTGACCAGTTTGTAGCCTTTGGAGTCCTATTTTCTTGGCACCAAGATACCGTAGGTTTCCATAATCTAATCTAGATGTGACGAGCGCATGGGTCAAGGTTTTTCTTGCCGCTGAGGTTGAATATCTAGGGTCTTCCTTAATATTCTGAGGATTCTGAAGCATCTGCCTGCAACCCTCTTGATCTGGGTCTCAAAGGATAATCTATATGTCAACTTCTAGGTACTAGGTCTCTCCACCACATGCTCCTTACCTCCGGGTCTAATCCTTTGTGGGTAGCTGTCCCTCTTCGTCAAATCCAGGGGACAAAAATTAGAATGACTCCAGATTCCGAACAGGAAGTCAGCCATCTGACTCTTGGAGAGCAGTTCCTGCCCTGAATCGCGAGGAAGAAGTTATGTTTTCTCCAGCAACGCTGCCTTCAGGTGTAGTCTTCCCAAGGTCTCGAAGGTTCTGATAACCTATTGTTGAGTTGCTCATCTTACCTTGTGCACTAGGTAATGATTTGACATTTCCCTGTCAATCCTGATTACTTTGTTACCCTTTCTGCACCTCCTTTTTGCAGCACCCTTTTCACTTTGTTTAAAAATTCCAAGTAGCACTAAATACTAGGTGTCAAAACCCTTCTTCCCTATGGAAGAGTTCCAGGCTGCCTCCTATATAGTACCCTATTTAGATGATCGGTTTGCTTTTCCGTCTGAATCAATATTTGTTCTCTCTTCTGCAAGGTTTGGAACGAAAGAGTCAGCTTTTTCATTTTTTGACTTTTTCTTATATTTTGCAGGGTTTGTGTGTACGATAGGAAAGCCATTAGTAGACTTGTATTTTATTCTATATATGTTCTTTGATGGGGCCTCTTGGCAGGAAACTAAATTATACAGTACTTATGACTTATCTGAAGAGAACACTTTAAAAAAAAAAAAGACAAATATTTTCTTTTTTAAATTTATTTTTATTGAGCAGAGCAACAAGGACAAATACCAGATAGGCAAAGACATTTACGTTACAATAGAGCTGTGTCTGTACTTCTCATGAAATACAAAATAGCCAAGGTTAATGGGTGAATTTTTAAATTGAATTAATGTAATACAGCCGTAAAAAGATCTGTATAAAGGTTAAAAACAAGTTTGTTTGTCATAAGCCAACCAGCAGTACAAATAAAATCTTCTGGGTGTCTACAGTGCTATAGTGTTGAAGTGCAAAAAAAGTATTTCCAAGTCTCATTAAACTTTTTAATTGCCCCCACAAGCATTGCATAAGCGTCTTCAAAGGTCCTGGTATGCTTCATTTTGTTTAGCCATTTCTCATAAGAAGGGGCTTCTGTCAAACTCCAATTTTGTAGAACTATGGAGTGAGCGACAAGAGTTGAGATAGCTAAAAATACCCCCTCTGATTTTGACAGATTAGCCTCCTGGCTCGTTATACCAAAGAGGGCTGCCTCAACTGTTGGGTCAAGTGGTTTCGGGAACGCCCGACTTATGGCCACAAAAATCTTATCCCAGAACACCCCTAGTTTTGAAGAATGTATGTTTCCATCCTCCTTCACCTTCAGCCAAGCAGCGAAAACACCAACAGCCAGATTCATCATTGAAAATTGCGCTCGCAAAGGGCTAGATTCTGAGAATCTGGCCCTTTGCAAGCGCAATTTTTGCGTTTGGGATTCATCATCCCAAATGCAAAAATCGCTAATAGCAAAATCGCTAAATTGCGAGGAATTGCATTTAAGGAATCTCTATTTGAGATTCCTTAAATGCAATTCATTAACCATTTTTTATTTGCGAATTCGCAATTTTTGGCCGCTATTTACCGCGAAGTCTGACTTCGTGGTAAATAGCGAAAACTTAGAAAAATGTATGTTACGCACACACATGTCCTTTGGACATGTGTGTGCTCAACATCAGTCTACATTTTCATTTCAGGGGTGCTACAGAGTGTCCTTTCGACAACCCTGGCACCCTTGAAATCGCATCCTTATTTGCGAGTAGCCTTTAGGCCCATAGGAATGAATGGGGAGTTATTCCTTATTTGCGATTAGCAATTTGCTAACCGCAAATAAGGAAGCTGTAGGAATCTCTTGCGATTCCTACATGAATCCCGTTTTGCAAGTCCTTCATAGCGATTCTTTAATAATCGCTATTAAGGACTCGCAAAACGGGACAATGATGAATCTGGCTGTTATTCTCCACCTCTGGCTATATTTTATTCAGTGCCTTGAGGGTAAAATAAGCCAACCAACGGGACAGAATTAGGCCCTACTAACTGCTAGGGATAAGGCCTGCCACTCTAGACTGGAGAAGTAACATTCGGTCTCCTGGGTTACTTTCTCCAGAAACTTCTCTACCAGTAGCGATTCGTTTTGGAAGAGCAACAGCTGATACCAGTTGCCTACCCCCTCCAACTTTAGCAGTAAATAGCGCAGTCGCCACTTTAGTTGGAACACCATAATGCAGAAGATTAGTTTTGTTCATGAAATTTACAATTTGTAAATATTAAAAAAAAAAAACTGGCTTATTGCGATCACCACATCTGATCTGCACTTCCTGCCTAGTGACTACTCTTTCCTGAATAATAAAATGCCCGAATACTTCCAAACCACAATCCTTCCAAATCTTAAAATGGCTGGAGTGGATATGCAGGGCCAAACTTTTACACTCGCTTAGCTTTAATGCGGGAAGCCCAGAAAAGCCACTTTGTTTAAAAAAATAAAATTAAAAAAAAAGACTGTAGTCTACTAGACAAATTCCAGGAGGGTTTTAGATCTAGTTTTTTGGGGGAGTTTTGTAGTTTTAAGAAATGTTGTGGTCTGCGAGCCAGCTCCTGACCGGTTTCAGGGTACATCACCCTTCATCAGCTAGGCTTGCTTGAATAAATAAAAAATGTTTTTGATCGATACATTTCAAATGTCGCATTTGATAAAGTTTGTTTACAACCACTTGGCTGTATCATATTTTCATCACGTATAGATATGACTTGGTTTCAGGGTACATCACCCTTCATCAGCTAGGCTTGCTTGAATAAATAAAAAATGTTTTTGATCGATACATTTCAAATGTCGCATTTGATAAAGTTTGTTTACAACCACTTGGCTGTATCATATTTTCATCACGTATAGATATGACTTGAAATGCTTATTTATCACATTGCATCAGATAGCGCACCTCATTGTGCTTAAAACCGAGCTGTTTCATTTAAAAACTACCTCATGTTGTAAATAGATGAGATGGTTTTCCTGCTGACAAATATGATCTGATTTGTTGATTTATCTGTTTGTTAGATATGTGGAATTTCACCACAATATGCTATTATTGACAATTTTCTAGAGGAATGGACAATGTGTTTTTTCATTACATCAACAGACCGAGTATGTTTCCTATGTCCTTAATGTTGTCACACAGTTAGAAAAAAAAAAGTTGACTCTGCGCTTTCACAACCATTGTTTGACCATAACGAAGACCTGGCTGGGTCGAATCATGTAGGTAATTAAACTTTCCATAGTGAAATATATCTGGGAGTGTAAGTATGCTGTGAAAATTGAATGCAACACAATACTCAAAAGATTTTATAGCCGGGATCCGTACCCCTCACTCTGCAAAGACCCCGGTTAGTGGATGCAATCTGGAGCTTGTGGGGCTACAATAAGTTTATACATCAGTGCTGTTATCCTTAAAGTACCGAGGATAAGAGGCAGGAGTGTAGATTAGAGACCACTCAGTTTTAACCGCTCATTTACCAATAATTCAACTAAACAACCTTAACCTTAATTTTTTCGATAAACCTGTATAAATGTAATAAATTGCGGTATTTGTTAGAAATGGGGGTCTCTTATTGGCAGTGGTTTGCACCCTGTCCAAGTTGGGACCCTTCCTTTTGGTCAGGCTAAGGGGATTTCACAGCTAAGATAAACCTTGCCCACTCTCTTGGTAACTTCACATAAGCAGCCAGCCTTATCTCGGAGGCAATGTGTAAAGTATTAGTACAAAACACACACAGTAACACAGTGAAAACGCTGCAAAATAGACACCACACCAGTTTAGACAAATTGCCAATATTGATCTAATCAAAACAAGACCAAATGGACAAAAATCTAACATGCACAAGCGAAGATATGAATTTTTCAAAAATAATGCACAAATGCTCTTCCCTTAAGTCAATGGCGTCAACCTGGGCTATTAAGGCATCATGACTAACAGTTCAGTCTGACCTCAATGGAGTAGAGTGCTGGCTACAGCTTCAGGAAACTTTACACAAAAGGGGTTAAACCCATACAGTCGCGGGGACCTGGGCACAATGTGATACATATAAAGGGGGGTCCCCGTGGAAGAGAAACATACACAACAATTATTCAAAAATCAATAAAGCACAAGTTATGTAAACGAATGTCAAATTGGCATATATTATTTAATGACCAATAGTTTGTGAATATCAGATGTAATACAAAAATCATGTAAATTAAGGGCCCCAAGGGGGGGGGGGGGAAAGGAGAGGGAAGGGTAGTGCTCGAGGAAGTGTAGAAAGGTTATAACACAGTATATAGAAGTAACAATACAAATTGGCACAAATTATCAAAGGATAATCAAAAAATATAAACGTCCCAAATCAGGACTAAACAATAAAAAACACATATAAACATTGCATTTCAACGGTCACATCTAATTATTAGAGAATTAAGGAGTGTGCCGGAATGACAAATTGAAAAGAGAACAGTCGACGTTTCGACCCCTATCTATAGGCCAAATGTAGTCCTTTTACGGGGTCTTCATCAGGACGTCAAATTGGGGAAGGAAGGTGGGGCCATTCATGGTTGGAGACCCAGAAGGGTTCAATGCATAAGCAGAGGACCCACGCTTGACGTCGTGGTCAATCTGAAGGGGTGGACAATTAAATTAATTAGGAGAAACAACAATCTGTAGGTCGCTGTAACTAGGACCTGCAGAAAATGATGGATGCACAGTCAGCTTCTATACTTGATGTACCGTTATAAAATCGGCTGAGGCTGTAAGTGGTATGATCTCACAGTGACAATCAAATCCGGTGAAGGTGTATTATTTCAACTTGCACAGATAATTATGCTCGCACTTGGAGATGCGTGATTTCACCGTTATAGAATCGGCTGGGGTCTCAAAGTAACAATCGGATCCGGAAAAGATGTATTCTTTCAACTTGCACAGTCGCTCGCAAGTTCAAAGCGGCAGGTAACAATACGGCGCCTCTCCGTAAAAGCTGAAAAACCATGTGCAGCGTGGAGCACATTCAGATCGGTTTAGAACACAAGTGGTCCGGTTTAATAAAATGCGGCACCAAAACTGCCAGCTGCTTGCATCCCGAACGCGAATCGCGCGTATTTATTGTTTAGTCCTGATTTGGGACGTTTATATTTTTTGATTATCCTTTGATAATTTGTGCCAATTTGTATTGTTACTTCTATATAGTGTGTTATAACCTTTCTACACTTCCTCGAGCACTACCCTTCCCTCTCCTTTTTCCTCCCCCCCCCTTGGGGCCCTTAATTTACATGATTTTTGTATTACATCTGACAGCTTCAGGAAAGACCTTCACACAGTACCTTGGAGTCTGAAGAGGCCTCAAAGACCTTGCGGTGAAGTGTAGCCATTAGCGTCACTGAAGTCGCGTGGTGTCAGTGCAGAAGTTCGGGAGTCCTTGAAGTCTCACATGTTGCAGATCGAACTTCGTGAAGTTGAAGTCAGTAGCACTGACGTTGGCATGCTGGGGCTGTGCAGTCGTCATGGGCAGTGCATTTTGCACTTCACAATGCGGTGTCTGTTCCGGTGCAGCAGTGGCCACGGTCAGTGGTGCTGTCGTCTGTAGACCAGGGACTGTGGTGGCACAGAGGGCGGTGTCCACGGCTACAGTACAGGCAGTCGAGTCAGTGACAGCACAAAGCAGCATTTTCAGTGAGACCAGGGCTACGTTGTTGCCTGGGTTAGTGTTGCACCCACCAACCGTCGATGCAAACAACGGTGTCTGTGATGTCATCTGGAATGCTTTTCTGGAGTATACAGCACAGCAAACGCCTCATGTGGCCCAGTACTGGAATTACACACTTGTCAGGTTCAGGACTCCAAGCAATGAAGTCCAGGTGCTGTAGGTGAAGTCTTTGACCATATGACTTCCAACAGGAGGCAGGCACACACAAGCCCTTAGAGAAACTTCACAAGTAGACTACACAGCAAAACCAGTCCTTTTTCTCTCTAAAGCAGAAGCATCAACTGCAGGCTAACCTAGCAAAGCAACACACAGCAAAGGGGCAGTACTCCTTAAAGCTCTTCAGCTCTTGGCAGTGTCTCCTCTTGTAACAGAAGATTCCTAAAAGTCTGGTGTTTTAGATCCAATAGTTATACCCCTTTTGCCCTTTGAAGTAGGCATTCTTCAAAGGATTGTCTTTGAAGTATATACGTTTTGGTGTGGAGACAGTATTGTGAGAGGCAAGGTACAGCCCTATTCAGGTGTAGGTGACAACTCCTCCCACCACTCTAGCTCAGAAAGGCCCAACAGCCTGGTGATGGGCCATCAGTATATGCGGGGCGCACCTTAACTCCCTTTCTGTTTCTGTCTAAAGTGAATGCACAAACCGGTCCCTGTCAGTCTAAACTGATTTGATTCCAGAGTCGGACAGAGGTACAGGATGGCAATGCAAGAAAATTGCCCACTTTCAAAAAGTGTGATTTTGAACCAAACAATTTAAAAAACATCTTTTACTAAAAGATTTGTTTAAAATTCTGAGCTCAAAGATCCCAAACTCCAAATCTTGAACTGTTTCCAATTGAAAGTTAAACTTGGGAAATGTTACAAGGCAGCTCCAATATTCACCTATGGGAGAGCTAGTACTTGCTATAGTGAAAAACGAAATTGGAAGTATTTCACTTTCAGGATATGTAAAACAAACTAATACATGTCCTACCGCTCACATACACTACACCATGCCCACGGGGGAACTTGGGCCTACCTCAGGTGTGCTTTACATGTAGTAAAAGGAAAATATTTGGGCCTGGCAAGTGGGTGCACTTGCCAAGTTGACATTGCAGTTTAAAACTGCATTCAGACACTGTAATGGTAGGCCTGAGACATGTTTACAGGCGTACTGAAGTGAGTGGCACAACCAGTGCTGCAGTCCCACTAGTAGCATTTGATTTATAGGCCCGGGGCACTCACAATGCACTGTACTTGGGACTTATTAGGAAATCAAATATGATAATCGTGGATAACCAATCAGAATTGCAATTTACACAGAGAGTATATTCACTTTAGCACTGATCAGCAGTGCTAAAGTGCCCAGAGTCCTACAACCTACAAAACAGGTGGAAAAAAAAGGAGGCAGAAAGTTTTGGGATACACCTGCCGTTCTGTTTTTAAATGTGCCCAGAGTGGTTACCTAAAATATGCTTAAGTCACTACTTTTTCAGCATATGAAGCTTGAGCCCATATTCATCAATGAGCAAGCAATGACAAACCCAATAGGCCTCTGTTTTTGGGGCTGTTCATTGAACTTGACCTTCGGCCATATTCTGCACTCCTGCGCAAGCAAAGAGGTCCTTGTACCTATTTTCAGCAATTCTTCTCCATGTAGGAGCCTGGTGGGGACTCTGGAAGAGGCAGTAAATGTGTGACTCAAGACGTTAATACATGAATTGTTGAAATCACAGATCTGAAGCATTAAGCACTGCTTTCTGGTCCGTGTCACAAAGGTGTCTACAATTCATCCACGGACTTGTAAAACAAACGAGAAAGGGTATTTGCTGTAGACGGCGCAAACTAGTTAAACATGGGCACATGACATCTGATGCAGCTCCACTTTGTTCTCATGCCAGTCTGTGCAGCGTATCACTGCCTCTGCCCCCATGTTTGACATTATAGCTTTATAGAGAGTTGGTCGTGGTGATGTTGGGTGTATTTTTTTTTTTTTTTTTGTGTGGCTTGGGAGGATCTTGAGGAGTTTCCCCCCTTGGAATTCCATGGAGTTACAAAAGAGTCTGCCAGATTCTGTAGAATTCTATGAATGCGTGGAAATATCTGTGTGAACGACACTGTGTGGTGGACCAGAGGGCACAGCAGCTAGAGTAGATTTTCAGGGAATGCCAAATCTCGATCACCAACTTAGTTTTCGAGCTGCACGCGATTGGTCAACATTTTGCCAGCAGAGTGGAATATGTTGTCCACCCCTAATCTTTTGGAGGACTTCCTCCTTCGAGGAGCACCCCACTACCCAGACAGATTTCTCTTCTCCTGATCTTGGTAAAGATGAAAAACTCCATTTCTTAATGAATTCAAAACTTTATTTGCGTACTAGAGGTATACATAACAGCTGGATAAACACATTATAGTAGAATGATTAATACAATTTCCATAAGAAATCAGAGGTGTAAATAAAAAAAGATAGAAACAGCATTACAATGAAATATATAAGTGCAATGTTTTCCTTGATCCATAAAGAAAACCGACACCTTCACAGTACAAACTATCATATTTCAAAGGAATCAGTTGTTCATACTTTTCCTAAAATGAACAGACAGCTTCAAAAAAATGCCCATCTGGAAAGAGAATTCCTCTGTACTTAACTTTTGCAAAGCAACACTTTGTAAAAACGGCAGCAAAATATGCTTAGTGAAAACCAAATAAAATTTACTAAATAAGTTACATGGAGCAATGACCAGCATCCTGACGGCCCATCTTTGGCGAATCCCAGAGCAGGTGGTTTACTGTACCAGCCCTAAAGTGAAACAAAAGTGACCTTTCCCATCTGCCTATTTTGCAGATAAGGTAAGGCTCCATACTAACATTCATTTTTACATTTACATAATACTATACAATGATTTTATGACATTTGTTGCTCACTCTCAATGCTGACAACCCCTTTATCCTCGTTACGCATGGATAGCGGTGAATAAAACGACCCTACCCAACCAATATCTTAAAATATTTATTCAACGTAGGCTAGCCAAGGGATAGCAGAACCTTTGTCTAACTGCAGACAGCCTCTAATAATATCCCTATTTAAACTCTCATCTGGGTTAACACATGCCAAACTCCACAATAGAATTGGAGTTAGTGTAATGCGGTCATCTAAGTCCAGCAAACCTAGCTTGCCAGGACAGATTAAATGAGAGCTGAGGGGAGGTTGCTTCAGTAAGTGCCTACAAATGCGGTTCTCTTCTGGCTGTAGAGTCATTTTAGTATGATCCCAAACTCTTTCCTCATAACAGGCAGTGGGAACACACTGGGAGCTATATATGGATATGAGGGGAGTCAAAGCATTGCTCCCTACTGGCCAGGAAGACTAGTGCACCTGCCGGCTTGGATAATTTTTTTGTACTGGCTGAGATGTGGATGACCCATGGCCCTGAGCTATTGAACATTTCACCTGAGTAGGCGAAACTAAAGACACTGTTCAATCATTGGCCCCATATGCACCCTGTGTTTGCTAGGGCCACTGGCTATGATACGTAACTGACTAAAGTTTGTGATCAAATCCAGGTTTGCTAGGAATAAAACAAAGGAATCCAGCAGCCTACACTATGCAATAGAGGTGCAGGGCCATGAGGACCACATTGTCTGCATACAATAAGGTGGGGATGGCCACGCTCCTTATCTTATGCGTGTCCATTTGGCATCCATTAAAGAAGGGGTAAAAGGATAAACAAGAGGAGCCATCACCCTCCCTTGGCGAACACCACGCTAAAGGCTCAAAGCTTCAGTAAGCCTGCCCCCCCAACCCCCGCCCCCACCCCGCCCAGCGGAAGCACACAGTGGACCCAAAATGCTCATGAAGTGTGTGCAAAAAGTGTACTAAACATCAAAGCACAAAGTCCAGCACAATTATTATTTGGTATGGCACACAATCAAGGCAGTCGATGGGTCCATAATGCTAGGTTCAGTTACAGCATCTAGAAATAGTATATTTCCCCAATATGGGGTGGAGATTCAGGCGCTGCTCCTCAGTACCCTACGACTCTCTAAACTGTTTTGACTTAAGTGTAGTATGTTATGTTCATGAGTCTATTCCGGTATCTGGTTAAAATCTACCCTGCCAATGATTTTGTACGGGTTATCTCACAGGGAAAAGCCAGGACGGGTTCCCAATGCAAGCGCCGAGATGCCCAAGGGTAAGTCGAGCGCTATATAAGAACACACATACATACATACATACATACATACATACATTTTACTGAAGATTCAATTGAGGATATGGGATAGTAGCATCTGGGTTCTTACTTGTTGTCCTTCCTAAAAATTGTCATGATTGTTGAGAGGAACCAGGACCATGGGAAGCTGCTAGGGGTCACGTTGTTGAAAACATTAGTTGAGAAAGGAGCCAGAGCTCTAAGCTGCACTTCATAAGGTCGATTGGAACGCCATCCAGACCTGGGGCTTTGGAATTCAAAAATGGCAGCAATTGTCTCTTCAACTGAATCAACTAATTTAAGAAGGAGTCCCGGAAAATGCCCTGTTTGGGAGTCAGTTGCAAAAATCATCAACCGAAAAACAATATATGATGGAAAAGTGCCCAACCTAATCATTAGAAGTGATGTACCAGCATATTTTATTATCTGGTTTTCCACTTGCCTTGCATTACTTTAGAGCGGCCCAGCATATTCGCGATCTTTTTGATGTGGCAGCAGTGGTGAGGTGATCCCAATCAGCATCGTTGAGTTCATCCCTCCCTCTTTTAATTTGCGGTCTGTACTGCCTCCTAGCACTTGCACCTCATGTGGAATCCTGGGATGCGCTAAAAGTGCCTTACTGAGCGCTCTATTGGCAAATGAACATGCGTAATACACCCACCTGATACCTCATAGTTAACCCTCAACTGCAAAAAGCAAAGTGTCTCAGAATGATGGAGGGAATTGGGGCCATATGGTGCTTCAGAAAGGCAGCAATGGAAAGTACTCAGATGCAGTTGAAGCATTTTAGCTAGACACTCACTAGGGTTTTGCATATGCCAGTGCAACCTGAGACCCTCATCCTAAACCAATGGTTGCTCCTGTACTGTCGGTGGGGTGGTAATTCTCAAAAAAGGGTCAGGAGAACATTACAAATACAGTGTTTTGGCCCTCTCGGAAGTTTTCCATACGCCTTCTCTGATAATGTTGGGCAAATATAAAATCAATTGTGGTTTCATGCCTCCTCTTTCGAAACGAAGGAGGATGGCCACCGCCATTATTCAGGTATATTCACCAGATCATGTGTGGGGAGAGATGCCTCGCCACCGCTCCCCCCCCTTGCCACATCCCCCCACCACTTTCCAATCTTGTCCCATAGCCAGAGTAAACACAGCATCAGTTCAGCCTCCGGAGTCTTTCAGGCACACTTGCATTAAAATCGCTGCAAATCATGCAATTTAATACAGATGAGTGGCAGTAAACTCCATTTGTCATGACTGCCAGCTACAATCCACCAGTGGTTGTATTGCTGCAGATGGTTGTTTGATAATATTCGAATGGCAGTAAAAAGCATCCAATGGCTAAGGGTGACTAAACTCCTGCCTCTCTCGGTAACCTCCAGTGAGCCGCTAAAGCAATCTCTACTTCTAAAAGGATGGCTTTTTCAAAGTGTTTTCTTATAGTGATTGAAACATGTTTCCATCTTTTACATTGCCATTTAAAAACCAAAGGGAATTTGTGAGAGCTGTTTTTGTATAATTATCTAAAACCCATTCTCATTAAAGAGGGTCATTAAGAGATCATTACGAGAATGCGATATCCCTGGGCTCCGTTGTAGACGCAGTGGATCTGCAAACTTCTAGGGATATTTAAGAGGAAAAAGCTCAATAGATTTCAATGCCAAGCCACGGCAGAGGGAAATCCAGCGCAATAAACAAAACCATTCAGGAGAGAAAGTTAATTTGATGAATCTGGTTGTGGTTTGAAAGCGGTGCCGGGGTGGGGGAATGACGCTCTGTAAACCCACAAGTGTGGAATTCCTTGGAACCTTGATGTTTTAAATCGAGATTGGTGCCTGCCTGAGGTCCAGCATGTTTTTGGCACACGGCCTCGCGTGACACTTACAGTGTGATTATCCCGTGATGCAAAAGCAGAATTGCTTTTTTCAAATATCTTTTCCATTCTGTGCAGCACCTTTTGCATTGTGATACTGAAAAAGCTTGGTCGAGGATAGCAAAGCTATTTAACTCTAGTGCAAACCCATACAGCGCCATAACGGGGCAGTCAAATTCAGCAATTCAATTTACTTCACCCGGCAATACTCCCGGGCACCATTTCAATATATTCTTCTGTTTAGTCCTTTTTGTTGTGCTTGAAATCCGTATTTAGTTCAACCGAAATGCATTTGTCCTACAATTCTAACATTCTTGTTTTAAAATATATTTCAATTATGTTCAGATTGCATACTTCTTTTCTACCTGATAGATGAAATTAATAGAAGAAAATGAAGCAGCAGTGGAAAGAGTAGGCTCTTTACTCGGTCCAATCCACGAAGCTCATCTGTGCGTACTGCAATTCCTCATTCAAATGTAACCTGCTGCAGATTCCACAAATATAATCCTTTTCCCTACAGTTTGTACAAACCGGGAAATCTGACAGCTGTATTTACTGATTGCAGGAAATAATCAATAAAAACAACAAGAAAGGAGAGCACCTGGTGACCAACCAAGCTAGGACCGACCACGCCAAGGACCTGTGGATCGGCATAGACGAAAACTCAACATGGCTTCCCAAGTCCACGCATTCACCACCGCCTGCTTCCATACCCTGAAGATGCTGAGGAAGATTTTTCCAATGGCTCCCAGTTAGCATCAGGGAAAAATGTGTGTGCTTTCGTCACAAGCAAGCTGGACTACAGGAATACCCTCTATGCCAGGATCAAGAAAAAAACTCACCTGATGGCTGCAGACCATGTAGAACTCAATAGCCAGAATCGCTGGCTTCCCATACGCACACACAAGCCATATTCAAACTCCTCACCCACACTTTCAAGGAACTATATATCACTGGCTCAGCAAAACTCAGCAATCGCATCTGCTTCTTACAAACCTTCCAGACCCCTCCGCTCGTCTGGGCTCCTACCGGCACACATCTCATGCACAGGGAATACTAGATCTGGTGGTCGAGCCTTCTCCTACATTGCTCCTTAAGCGTGAAATGACTTGTCGCTACCTGCAAGAGCTTCCTCCTCACTCTTTGAAATCCGCCAGTATCTGAGGAACAGGCTTTTTGAGTAGTCCTACTAGATCATAGGTTTGGCTACACTCCCACATGTTCTGCAACAGGATACCCTCCCTAGGTGATGGTGCACTCTATAAATCTGTATAACAGAACACATTTTACAATAGCAATATTTGTGTTTTGTCACATTGGTAACTATTGAGTATTATTGGATGGATGGACATTGTTGGATTTTTTTCCTTCTACCCATGAAAGTTTGCTTTAGTTTATGTACCAAACATCGTAACGCAGACAAGCAACTGGGAAGTGATGTTTACTTATTCAAAGAAACCTTAAAATCCTACAAATTCAGTCCGCTATTTAAATCTGTTCTAGCTGACAATCCCTTGAATTGAGGCCTATGCAATCCTTTGTATTTTACCACATCTAAATCCTTTCAAATTAAGATAAGTGAGTACTGCTACAAGTATCATGATACTTGTGAGAAAACAAGAATTGGAGTGAAAACTGCCTAAGAGCTCTTGCTCACCGTGGTTATGGAGACCTAAACCGAAGACAGCAATGATTCAACCAAAGCACGGTGATTCTGTACACAGGTTTCCCTTTCTCTCCTGAGTATCAAGCAGAGCATTGTATTTCATACTATGTTTGCAACATTCATAAGCCTATTTCTAGTGGTCTGCCATAAGCCTGTCTGATTGAAGAGCCGGGCTTTGTTTAGATAAACAAGAGTGCAGCCTTCTACAGAAAACTTGTGATTCTCCCTTGCTACAAAGAGGATTCACAATCTGTTTATCATGTAGATGGTTCTTCCTTTGGTGTGAGCGATAGTATCCATACTTGCAGTAGTGGAAGTTATGATGTGTTTGTAAACCTACCAGAGATCAGTTTGCGGTTTGCTCCATAATGAAGTTGACCTGGAATTGCGACCAATCCACCTAAACTTCAACTGTCCAATGTGGCAATGGGTGTATGATTGGAAAATTATTGGCAGACTATGAGCCCCGAAAGACGTCTGAGCAATCGTACTCACTTTTGTACCAGCCCTGAATACCTAAAGCAAAATACTTAGCATCTTCATTGACCAGTCTTGTTTTCATATGTTTTGTTAGACCTGGCATCATTGGTGTGAGTCTCCCTTCCATTTTGACGGATTGCCTTCTCTGTTTTGATATGTTTATGCTGGTTTTATTCTTTGACACTGTGCCACTGCTAATCAGTGCCACAGTGCAAGTGCTCCCTATTTTAAATTAATATACTAATTAGTGATTCCATGATTGGGTTATTTGATTTATCTGTCAGCCCCTAGTACAGTGCACCATGTGTGCCCAGGGCAGGTAAATCAAATGCTGCTAGTGGGCTTGCAGCGCTGGTTGTGTCAGCCACAGAAGCAGCTTGTAAAGTGTGTCTGAGGCCTGCCATTGCAAGGCCTGTGTGCAGTCTAGACCTGCCATGTCGACTTGGCCAAGTGCACCCACTTGCCAGTCCCTAAACCTTCCCTTTGCTTCATATTAGACACCCCTATGGTAGGTCCAAGGGCAGGGTGCATTGTAAGTATAAGGTAGGACATGCTCTGAAGTGTATAGCATGTCCTAATAGTGAATTACAGCCATATTCGTTTTTCACTATTGAAGGCTACCTGTTCTCCATAGGCTAGAATGGGAAGTTAGATTATTACATTCTTATAATCCTAACTGACTCAGGGAACATGGTAGAAATTCGAATTTAGTATGCCTGAACTCAGAATGATAAAAGACATATTTTAGTATAGTTGGTTCTAATATTCTGTGTTTGAAAATACCACTTTTAGAAAGTAGATATTTTCTTGCCTAACTGTCCAGGCCTGCATCTGCTAGGTTGTGTATTCCTTGTCTGGGTTTGTGAGTGACTGGGCTGGGGGATTCCAGGAGACAGGCTGGGGCAGGCCAGTGGTGAATAGAGAGATCTGCATCTAGATGGGAGGGAGGAGTTGCACCTGGGACCTGAAAAGGGATGGGCCTTCCCTCTACAATGCTGGCTCCACCTCCTGTGGCTTGTCTGATGTCTCTGCCCTGCACTGTGAAAGGAGAGAAGGAATCTTGTCAACAAACTGCTCCAGAGCTGTATCTTCCCTCCCCTGTGCTGGCTCCACCTCCTGTGGGGCGGCTGATGTCTCTGCCCTGCACAGTGAAAGGAAGAAGAGTCATGTAAACAAGGTGCTCAGGAACTGGTTTGGACTATGCAGAGGCCTCTATGCCTTCAGAGAACAAAGGATTTTGGGGTATAAATATTGGGACCCTGATCCCAAGAAATTAGATCACTTCTGGACCAGAAACCTTTTGCCAAGGAGAAGAACCAAGGAAGCTGCAGAAGTTTTACTGCCCCTCTGCCAGTGTGCTGTTTGCTGGGTTGGCCTGCAGTGGATGCTTCATTGCCAAGGAATGGAGAAGGAACTTTTAAGGACTTTCATCTACAGAATATTCTCTAAAGGCTTGAACTGTGCTTGCCTCCTGCTGAAGTCTCCGGGACAAAAGACTTCATCTCCAGCTCCCCTCTGAATTTCCATGCTGGGAATTCTCAACTCCAGACATTTGCG
This sequence comes from Lissotriton vulgaris, assembly GCF_964263255.1. Lineage (NCBI taxonomy): Eukaryota > Metazoa > Chordata > Amphibia > Caudata > Salamandridae > Lissotriton > Lissotriton vulgaris. The sequence continues at coordinate 129,157,019 of NC_141690.1, forward strand.
TGTTGCTGGGAGCTGGAAGCGCGATGCATCGAGAGGAAGCGTGTTCCGCTGCAGCTGAAATCGTCGCATCGCCAGAGGAGCAAGCCCTCGCCGCATCTCCCTGGAAGCATGTGCTCATTGAAGCTGCCTGCTGTCGCATCACCGGAGAAGCGTGACGCCATCGAGAGAGTCGCCATCGCATCACCGGAGAAGCGTGTTGCAGGGCCTGTCGCGGCTCCAAAGTACTGAGTCGTCGCAAAGCTGCCAGGGCGTCTACGCATCATCATCGCCTCGTCAAGGGCATCATCTTCCCGCATCTCAACCGGATCATTGCATCGCATCAAGGCGCCATCTTGCGCACCGCAACGGGGACGAATCTCCCCTATTGCGAGCCTTTTGTTTACTTTGCATTACGCATCCAGGTTCTTTGTTGAGAACGTTGTCACATTTATCATCTACTTGAACTAAGCAACGTTTTATCATCTTTAAGTAATCTTAAGCGTAGTATTGTGGATTTTTGTCGTTTGTGGTCGTGTGTTAAGTCTATATAAAGAATACTTCGTTTTATAAAACCTGTGTTGTGTCCATCTGTAGTGTTTTCACTGTATTACTGTGTATATTCACAAATGCTTCGTACCTCAACTTCACCCTTGCAAAACTCCCTCTGTTCGACACTATATGTTCATTTAAGATCGGTGTAAACAGTCAAAGTGACTACCTACCAGAGGAAGTGGAACTATATGTCACTAGAAGGAATTACCTGGAAACAAAAAAAACTGTTGTCACAGGGCACACCACCAATTTCAGATGGATAAGGTGCAAGACCAACAAAGTAAAAGAGTTAACAATTAATGCGAAAACAATTCTGCGCTAGATCACAAGTTCGTCAACGAACCCCTTAGAGGCTTGGGTAGAATTTGTCACGGAACAAAATTCTCCACAGAGCAAAAAATCAACACTAAGTGCACATCAATCTACACAACAGCAAAAGTAACCTCACCGGAGGTAAAAAAAAAACTAAAACAGGAAATAAACCAGACCCTTAGGAAGCTCCGCAAACCAGGATGCCCTGCACGAGGAGCTGCGATCCCTAAAGACTCGGTACAACAAGTCGATCTGGGAAAAGAAAAGGCAAATCAACGAGGAAAATTGTATTTGATTCAAAACAGAAGACCAGCGCCAAGTTCTGGAAAACAATTCAAAGCCTTCAACATCCAGGCCACAAAGGAATAAACTCCCACATATCTGAACTCGAATGGGCACACTATTTTTCAACACACTTCATTGATAAAAATTCAGAGGGGGGCTTACTTAGAGGAAAAAAAAAAACCACGAGGAATACAAGGAGCAATAGGAAAGTGACAATCAATCATCAAGCAAACAATGACATTATACAGGAGGAGACCTCGTGCAACCCCGCAACATTGGAGAAAGAAGGAACAGCAAGCCTTAAAGCACCTTCAGGCAGTGAGAATAAAAAACATCCAGTAACAACGGCCAGGATTAAACTACAAATATCTAAAGGGAAACTGGAAGGAGCTCCTGGGCCCAATGGAGTCCCGTCAATAATGTACAAGCACGAAGCCAACTTCTGGAGCGAGACACTGGTGCTAATTTTTCTGGAAGTCAGGGAAACGTTGACATGTCCTTCAACCTGGAGAGGATCAATACTTAGTCCTAAGCACAAACCAGGCGAAAGGAGCAATCCATCTAATTACCGCCTCATTGCCCTAATTGACACAGAGGCAAAGTACTATGTGGGTCTCCTCTTGGAGGAACTAACATCTTGGGCAACCCTAAAACACACCATCCCCGTAAACCAAACCGATTCTGCAGAGGACAGGGCACAATTACAAACATCATGGCACTAACCCTACTGACGGACGCTGCCAAGACAACCAAGAGCTTTCTATTTCTATGCTTTCTAGATTACAGTGCAGCGTTTGATCACATAGACCGAAGCAAACTCTGGCAGGAACTGGACAACTGGGGGATACCGGGGCCACTCCTGAAGCAGCTGATACTACTCCATACCAACACTTGGGTCAAGATCAAACTTGGTAGCGGGATTCACCTTTCCAGGCAAATTAACATCACTAAAGGTCTAAAACAAGGATGCGCCCTTGCCCCCATGTTGTTTAACCTTTTTCTCGCAGACTTGCCTGGAGAATTGGATAAAATCAACTCACATGCCCCACGGCTGGGAGACATCTCGCTATCAAACCTCCTTTATGCTGATGACTTGGTCTTAATGAGTCAGTCCCCAATTGGACTGCAACATCTCTTGGACACTACTAACACATTTTAAATTAAACAACGCTTTGAAAATTAACTTAAAGAAATCTAAAGTTATGTCAGTGAGTTACAACAAAACAAAGAAACTGGCATGGTCCCAGGATGGACAGAGGTTGGACCGAGTCACCAACTATAAATACCATGGCGTATTATTAGACAGCAGAGGCTTGTTCAAACCCCAACTAGAGGCTATAGCACGGAAGGGTACTACATTCTATTTATCAATGAAGCGTTGAAGAAAGTTCTCCCTGATCGATCACTTGACCCCCTCCTACAGGTGATCAGAGCACAGCTACAGACTATGCTTACATACGGTAGTGAACCCATGCAAGGGAAGGACACTAATGCTCTAGGCAAAATAATCAGCAGAGCATACAGGGAAATTTTCCATCTGCCAAGCTATGTGTCTCCTGCCCAAATCCGGCTCAAATTTGGCCTCCAGAAACAAACGGTGGAGAGAAGAGGCGCCTACATAAAATGCTGGTGCAAAATCAAAGGCGCGGAGCAAGGAACCCTAAACGCTCACCTATGGTCAGAACTGTCAATACAACTCACCAGCTAAGAAATACCTTCAAAATTCATGGGAACACCTGGATTTAACCAACCTTTGGGAGTCATCAACTGACTTTGTAGATCAGGAAATGAGGATTTAACACATATAATCTGCATCTGCCCTAACCTGATAGACATAAGGCGTTAACCAGCTGCAGGCAAGCTGTGGTGATCTGCTTCAAACCTGAAGAGGTCCCGTTAAATTACAGACTGACAAAGGTCTTTGACATTGTGGCCTCAAGACTTATGAACCAACCAACCAAATGGCGTAGTGACCAACAGCATGTAACAACTTGCTAATCAAGGAACTGTCTGCTAAGGACCTGGCAAGTCAAAGCACGCACCATCACATTGAGACACGTTTTTAATCTATAGGTGGATTACAGACAATGCAACCGAGAATGGTGACTTTACAGGGTTTTTAAATACCTTTTTTCCTTTTTAACAATATATGTGTATTCAAGCTTATAGCGATTTTAACGAAGGACGTTTTATAATGTGAGTTTTAATTAACTGTTCAATAAAGTAATTCTAACATTCCATCGAAAAGGCGATTTGGTACCCATTTATAAACACATTGAGTGATTTGGGAAAACGTATTTTAAAGTTGCTGAATGTATTGAGAACACAAGATAACCTTTTCAGCGTTCGCAGACCCTCTGATTTACTGATTCAGAGAGATTGCTAATGCTAAAACCCTTTGTTTATCCGACCCTAGTTCTCTGAATTTTTGATTATTTTTACAACTGACAGCTGAAGATTGAATAGTCTGGGGGAGAGGGGCAGGCAAGACTTATAGCGGTTTACTTCAAGGCAAGGTGTGAATATTTTAATGTCCATTTCCGACAGCGTAAGAGTGATTTACTGCAAAATGAAATGAAGTAAAATCCTAAAAAGTATGCGAAGCTCTGTGCAAATTCTATTCTAACTACTTCAGTGTCAAAAAGCCTGAATTCTAAGCGCTGTAATTTCATTCCTTAAAACCTTTGAATGCGTGTAGGCATGATTTGCAAACTATTAGTTGCAGCTGGTCCTTACATTCGTAACTTCTGTAGGAAGCAATTACTTTATTTGTACCAGATTCATATGAGTAATATTAGCAATTCAATTAAAATAACATTTCCTATTATGAGCCCTACGTAGAAAAAAAAAGTATACAGCACTGAATCTTTAAATGCTTTATTTACATTTCTTATTGTGGTGTCTGATTATACTAAACTGCATGTGTTTTCTTTCAGTGACTTCACGTTGGAAGCTATGGATTGGGTCAGTAGAAAACTCCCATGTTATTCCAAAGACATCTACCTGAAAGTTGGAAAACGTCTTCCTGACTGGAAGAGTGAAAACAGGAAAAGAACTTCTGTCATGGCAGCTTTTTTACTGTGGACTGTGCTTCTTTTTGTTCATCCTAGCTTGGTGACCTCAAGGCCAACGACCAACTCGCTCTTCACCACCATAAATAACTCCAAGAAGAGTTTCAGTAAAAGTGACTTGAGAAACAGTTCTAACATAACTCGTCAGCATTTGCCCCACACCATCATTATTGGAGTGCGGAAAGGTGGAACTAGAGCCTTGTTGGAGATGCTGAGTCTTCACCCTGATATTTCAGCAGCAGAAAGTGAAGTCCATTTCTTCGACTGGGAAGAGCAATATAATAAAGGCCTAGAATGGTATATTAAGCAAATGCCTTTCTCCTACCCTCATCAGCTTACAGTAGAAAAAACTCCAGCATACTTTACATCAATGAAAGTGCCTGAGAGAGTCCATAAAATGAATGAGTCTATCAGAATACTTCTTATTCTAAGAGACCCGATTGAGAGAGTTCTTTCAGATTATACTCAGGTCTTCCACAACCACAAACAAAAACACAAACTTTATCCCCCAGTAGAAGAACTTTTGTTAAAAAATGGAGAAATCAATGTGGACTACAAAGCAATAAACCGAAGTGTGTACTATACTTACATGCAAAACTGGCTGAAGTATTTCCCCCTGCATCACCTGCATATTGTGGATGGTGACAAATTAATAAAAGATCCCTTACCAGAGATGGAGAAGGTGGAGAGGTTCTTAAAGTTATCCCCACAAATTAATGCATCAAATTTTTACTTCAATAAGACAAAAGGGTTTTATTGTTTAAGAGATGGTGGACGGGATCGCTGTCTGCATGAGTCCAAAGGAAGGGCACACCCTCATGTCGACTCAGTGTTAATGGAAAAATTACAAGAACACTTCCATGAACCCAATAAGAGGTTTTTTGACATTGTTGGTCGGACATTTGACTGGCACTAGTTTGAGATAAGCCAGGATACAAACGTTACTCCATAATGTGTTTTGTTTGTTAAATATTTTAAGCTATAATTTATTTGTAAAATCTATATAAGACTTATGCACAGTATTAAAGCCATGGTTCGCTAGAACCATGTTTTATTTTTCTACTTGTAAAATAAAGAAACATTTTGTATGTATTTTCATTGTTAACCTTCCGTCTTAACATTACTTAGATTATGTACAGAAACTAAAATATATATATATTGCTGAAATAAATATTCTTGAAATGATTTATTTTGTATTATATGAGGTCATTCTGATAAAGTAAGGAAACGCTTGGCTCTTTTTATATACGATTGTCTTTTTAGAGGTTGTGTACATTTCTATTAACGGGCACTGTTTATGAATGGCATTTTCAGCACCTACTGTGTCTAATTGATTTGCATTACTGGCTTGCCTTTTTTTGTATTTTTATTCAATCTTAAGGCCTTTTGAGATAACTGACTAATTTATTGACAAATTTTAACTGCACACACATTGTGCATGTGTGTGCTATTAAAAGAGGAAAGTCAAATTAGTAAATGTAGTTTCATGTGCTATAGAGCATATTTTGACATTTTTCATTTTTTATATTGCATCAAATAAAACTAAATTTTGCAATAGGGCGCACTTCTGTGAGAAGGTGAGCAGAAGTCAACTGTATGGCACCTTAGCATAAAGCATGTACAAGCACATAACACATAGGGTATAAAAAAGTTTTGATATATAATAAAGATGAAAAGTATACACAACAAAGGGAAGATGACAGAGGACAGGGTCCTCCAATTGTTGTTTCATGCGTTGACTCCTTTGTGTAATTTTGACCTTTTCTGTGATTATTCTTAGAAGTAGCTGATCATTCTTTTCCTGTTGCTCTTAGACCTGCCCCACCAAATTTTTGCCTACCTCCTCCACTTTTCTGGCCTTGTTTTTGCTGGCTTTAGGACTCTGTGCACTTTACTACTGCTAACTAGTGCTAAAGTGCCTGTGTTCTGTCCTTTAAACATGGAAATATTGGTTGAACCATAGTTGACATACCTAGTTTACTAATAGCTCCCTAGTGAAGTGCACTGTATGTTCCCAGGGCCTGTAAATTAAATGATATAAGTTGGACTGAAACATCTATTGTGCACCCACTTAAGAATGCAACACCTATTGTGCACCCACTTAAGAAGCCTTTTAACCATGGGTCAGGCCTGACATTGCAGAGCCTGTGTTTGCAGTTTACACTACCATTTCACCCTGGCAAGATAAACCTCTTACAAACACACGGGGGACCTTTTTACGATCCCTCTACAGCTGCACAGCCATATCTGTAGTCCAATGAATCCAATAAATCATTTTTTTGTTTCAACTCTTCATTTCATCCATTATTTTGCTCAATTATTCTTCAACTTTCGCTTTTCCACTTTTCGTCGATATATTTTACCCATTTCCATGTTCAATACAAAAATATTCATGAACAGGAGATGTTTCCACATGACACCACTTTTATTTAAAATTCACCCAATGCATTTCGGGAATGATCCCTTCGACAGGGGTATCTGTAAAAAAAACAGCACAACCATCAACCTGAGTATTTATATTACTGATTACAATGTAACAGCAAAATGTGAAAATTTAAGGCCTGTTAATACATTTCTTTGAAAAACTTTCACTAACAAATATTGCATTCAATACAGCATACTATCTATATCAACTGCCATGATTTACCATTAGTTAAATATACCACACATTTATGGCATTCTGAGAAATGTGGTATCGTTAGTGAAATTTGAAAAAAAGAAAAACTCTGTGGGCTAGCGTGCTTTTGATTTACTCCGGTGCTGAGTTTACTGTTGACTCCTAGACACATGATCGTTCACCTGAAGGGAGCGATAGGGGTTATAAATGACGAAGTAGGTTCAAACCGGTTGAAACAGCCTTTTTCACCCAAAGATGTGTTGGGACAGTTGACGAATAATGAATGCGCTGTAAAGCGAGAATTGAGCAACGTTTAGTCTTTTAAGCACCATGGCACGATAAGCGCGTTGTTAAAACATTGTGATAAATAACAGTTAAAGAAAAGCTAATGAGTAATATGGGGCAAAGGTAATTTGAGGCGGAGAGGGCTTTACTTTGAGATATACGCTGTTTGTCAAAAATGGGGGTGGTTCAATAGAGATTAGTGTTTTATGGTATATTTGACTAATGGTAAATCATGGCAGTTGATATAGATAGTATGTTGTATTGCATGCAATATTTTTGAGTGAAAGTTTTTCAAAGAAATGTATAAACAGGCCTTTTATTTTCACATTTTGCTGTTACATTGCAATCAGTAATATAAATACTCAGGTTGATGGTTGTGCTGATTTTTTATTTTATAGATACCCCTAATGAAGGGATTATTCCCGAAATGCATTGTGCGAATTAAGTCGTGTCTTGTGGAAACATCTCCTGTTTATGAATATTCTTGTATTAAACATGGAAATGGGTAAAGTAAATCGACAAAAAATAGAAATGCGAATGGTGAAGACTAATTGAGCAAAATAATGGATGAAATGAAGAGTTGAAACATAAAATTGATTTATTGGATTAATTTGACTACAGATATGGCTGTACAGCTGGAGAGGGATCGTAAAAAGGTATCCTGTATGGTTGTTTGATATTGCTAGTGCATATGGGAGGAGCGCGAATCCTTTGTGCACGCCTGTAGACGTCGGAAGCAGTTAAGCATGGCAAAAGCAGGAATAAGCGGTGTGCATCTCACCACCCTTAATGTACATTTCAAGATAAACCTCTTGCCAGGACCAAACCATCCCTTTTTGTTCATACAAGTCACCACTAAAGTAGGCCCTGGACAATGTATTTAATAGGCAAGGCATGAACATTTAAGTTTTTCACATCCTCGTAGTGAAAAACATTCAAATATGTTTTTCACTAGTGCAAAGCCTCTCTCTTCCATAGGATAAAATTGGGATTAGTTTATTAAATGTTTTAAGTGTAATTGCCAAGTGCGACAAGATCGAGTTTGTCTCTGGAATCACAATTGAAAACAACAACTTATGTTGAAGTCTTTAAATTGCAGTTCTGAAAATGCCACTTTTACAAAGTTGACATTTTCTTACTTTACCCATTTGGTGAATGCTGCCTGTGTCTGATACACACCAAGAAAGGGTGACAGCTGGGCTTTGTGTACCCCCCAGATAGCTACGCAAAATGGGATCTTAAATGTGACTTGATGGGCCATCCTGGCAGGATGGGAGAGAGGAGCTGAGCCCACCCTCACTTACACTTGACTAGGCTGTGTCTTGTCCCCCACACAAAGGGTTGCATACCCCTTGTAGTGAGTCTGGAGCTGCAGCAGGAGGGAGGACCTCTGTGCACTTTGAAAACCTATCTTGGAATTCCCCCCCTTTAAAGACTCAACTAGGTAGAAGGACTGGGCCTCTGACAAACTTCAGTACTGTCTTTCCTTTTATGTTCCCACCCGCACCCTCCGTTCCCAGGGTTTGGCCCTTGCGGTGGTCCCCAGATTTAGGCTTAGTCGCATGGGTGGCCGCTCGTTTAGTGTAAAGGCCGCGTCAGCATGGAACTCCCTTCCTGTTGAAATTCGTCTGATGGAGGACCTCTTGACTTTCCGGAGGGCTTTAAAAACTTTCCTGTTTTAGCTGCTTTCATGTTTTTAGTTTCCTGTTGTGTTATGTTCTACCTTGTCTCTGCGCCGGGACGCCCCTTGGCTGGGGTATCTGTGCGCATAATAAATCAATATAACATAACATAACATAACATAACATTTCTGGACCCGTGAAAACTTTGCCAGGAAGGACGACTGCTGTGCTGTTGAAGAACTGCCACTCTGCTGCACTGGTGCTTTTCTTGACCTTTGCTGTGCTGACCTGTTGCCTGCTGTTCCCCTGCCTGGGTGAGATGGACTGGACCTGCATCATTTGAACTCAAACTGACTCCAGGGGCTAGATGACTGGCCTGATTTGGTGCCACCCTAGTCCTCAACCCTTAGAATTGAGGCAAAAGTTGCATGCTTCAGCAAACCCACACATCCTCTGTGGAATCAGCACATCACTCCTGTTGCATGGATCCGAACCAGCGCATTGCTCCTGTTGCGTGACGAGAACCGGATCATCCCCTCTACTTCATGGATCAAACCCGACACGTGGCTTTTGGAAGAACCCCTGCACGAAGTATACACATCTTCATCGACTGCATCTGTGACGCTGAATCTCCACATAGCTGCTCTGCTCTCTTCGGACCTGAATCAAATCAAGACCGGGACATTATCAGCACTGCGTAAATCGACATTGAAGCATCAATTCAACTGCAGCCTGCATCTTTGACTATGATGCAGCCTGGATCAATGCACTTTTGTTAAGCATGACTCACTGGGTCCCTGTATCCAGGCCGTACGGCATTGCGGTTGGCCTGAACTTTTACCTTTGTCCCAGTCTGGTGCGACGATATGTCCCAAGTAAGGGCTGATTGCTAATACGCACTATTTTACAGTTTAATCTTTAAAAATGGATGTATGTTGTTACAACGCATACTTTTACAACACATTTTTTACACCGCAACATCCATTACAACGCATGCCATTACAACGAATTCTTTGAAACTACCTTTACAACGCATTCCACTACAACGCATACTACATTTACAATGCATACCATTACAACGCATACCATTACATTGCATGTATGGTAAGTATTGGATAGTGTAGGGGTAAACATTACTATTCTAACTCCAGGGGGTGCAACAGTAGGGTAAGTATTGGATAGTGTAGGGGTAAAAATTACTATTCTAACTCCAGGGGGTGCAACAGTAGCGGAAGTGTTGGATAGTGTAGGTATGCGTTGTAATGGTATGCGTTGTAATGGTATGCGTTGTAATGGTATGCGTTGTAGTGACATGCGTTGTAGTGACATGCGTTGTAATGGTATGCGTTGTAATGGTATGCGTTGTAATGGTATGCGTTGTAATGGATGTTGCGTTGTCAAAGTTTCGTTGTAAAGGTAGTGCGTTGTAAAAGTTGCGTTGTAAGTGTTTCCCTTTAAAAATTCATATTTTAAGTTTTACTTCTTGCATTCTTTTCATTAGCTTTAATAAAGCAAGTTCTGTGTATCTAACAGGTTGGGGAATCTTATTGTGTGGTGTTTCCCCTGTACTACCTCTTGAAGTGTTTCACATATACTTTATACAATGCCACTTAGTTAAACCTGAGTGCTCTGTGCCAAGCTGCCTGAGGATGAGCACAGGTTAATATAGGATTTCCCTGCTTCTTACCCTGACTAGGATTGTGGTTGCTGTTTGAATCGGGCTCCTACTGCAGTCAACCTCCAAACCCATTCCTGACAAATGCATTTCCAGAATTCCTAATTGGAACCACTCGGATATTATCCCTCGGCTTAGTCCAAATGTTGTTCAAACTATTGACATCTTTGGCAATCAGAGGACTCTTTTTTGTTGTTGTTTTTATTCACATGATGAATAACCACTTAAACTCTTCTCTAGCCCTTGATACATTGTCTTGCCCCCTACATCTTCACTTTTCATGTAAATATCGATTACATATCATTCCCTTAGCAAGGTGAGAAAAGCAACAGATAATTTGTATTATGTTGTTATATTTATCTAGGACGTTACCAAAATTCTGCCAATATAATCAGGGTGCAATATGCAAAACTGCCAAAATCTTAACCATTATGATCGGAATTAAGCGTGCATCCTTGGACACTAAGAAGAGAAATGTATACCGTTGTAAGGATAAAGGTACTCCTTGGGAGGCATACGGTCTGTCTGTATTGGGGAAGAGTTCTGTCTCAATGTTCCAAGTGTGAATTGAGTTTTAGAATGCAAAGATTACTTGAACGGTACTCACTGGCTGTCAAGAAGGGCTAAACAACCTCCTGGTCCCCTATTTGCTGCAGGGGACTTCATCCCCCAACACCAGTAGCATCAGGAGGTGCAACGGCAGAAAGTGGCTACAGGAGGTGACCGGGCCACCTCCATCGGTCCTGCAGCTGGACTGTAACAGGACTCCCAATATGCAAAGGTACTATTTTGTTATTATTTCTGTTGTCCAGACCCCGGCCTAGGGCAATCACCCTTGTACCCTTCCTGCATCTTTCTTAACACCAGGCCAGCTATCCTATTACACTTCATGAGGCAGGTGATAGCTGGCGGACCACATTGGCCTCACTGTATCCTGACATTGGAAGGGACTATTGGAACTATTGGAACACTCATGGCATGATTCCCACCAAAAGGCGGCCTCCTCTACTGGAACTATAACTCGCCTATTTGATCGCCACTAAAGTACATTTAAGAGCTTCTAAAGTGGAGCGGGCTAAGTTGACCTGGGAATCATTAACGGTAAGACAATGGTGACGCATCTGATTTTGTTTAGTGATTGTGTGGCTCTGTAGCTGTAGTCCTGCCAATCCCTTCCCTGTATTTGTGGTTTTTTTGTATATACATTCACAGGGTGAACCAATTAATCTAACTGTACATCTCACAATAAGTTACCAAAGATGGGAAAGGAGAAAACCATGGATAAGCGACCCAGCTCATACGCTCCCTGAAAAGGCTACTTCCATTGACCGAATGTTGCACAGACCCATCGGTGTCATTATTACAGAGATGACGCTCACCGAACAGCGACTGACATTACAGTCAGACCATAGCTTAGAGAAGGTCAGACCAAGACACATTTCCCCTGCTTACACTGAACCCTGCACCTATGTGATTACATACACTCTCAGGAGCAAGTGAAATGGCACCTACGAGCGCCAGAGAGTCAGGCACGATTAGCGTAGACAAACCTAAAGGTAGAGCCAAGAAAAACAAACCGCCTGCAGGCAGCAGAAACAAAGCTGCTCCTTCTTCCCTGGCTTTATCCCATGTACATCCAAGGAAAGAGTTGCTTGACACATCGCCCAGTGTTCAGCGAGGGGGCGGCGTCCGAATGCTGTAGGTAATTCATGCATGACTTCCTGTGCAAGGTTAAGGGGCTTCTAGTAGAGCACCTAACCCCAATCTGCATCTGCCTAACAGCCATAGAGGAGGAATTGGCTGATAGTAGAAAGGTGCAGACTCCACCTGCTGCAACCAACCATATTGCGATCATGAAGCCTTGAGTATTGCAGGCATCCAGGGTTAAGGGGCATCCTATACTCTGTCTACCAATTATTTTTGCTCAGGGAATAGAGTACTTGTTGAATCCCCTACTCGAGGATATGCACGAGATTGTCCAGAGTGCAATAATTTAAATTCCCTAAAAATCCCGGCAGCCTAGGTTGCAACAATGAAGAACATGCTGGTGATATACGGCCCTGCTACACCAGCCACGGGGGGAGTCTTAAGTTGCCAATCATAAATCTTCCCCGGTATCATTTCCACAAAGTAGTCCTAACCAGGCGTACCCCACCTGAGGGATGGTCAAATTGAAACCTGATGTGCTTCACAACAAAACCCTGGGGTGGTTTGTGCGGTTTAGAGTTTTCCCCCTTCCACAATCCAATAACTTTTTGCATATCGGAACATTTTCGTGGATTGGGCCAGAGAGGGTGAACCATGATAGGGACTGCTTCATCATCAATCTCAGATCTGCTTCTGCCCCACCGTGTTTTACTGAGTGGTGCCATTAAGCCACCAGCAGGGACCCGCAGCGAGACCTATCCCCTTATCACTCCTTCAGCAGCCAATATCCCAAAACTCATTGTCACAAGCAAAAGGATTACACCGGGCCTACACCTACTGGAAGCGGTATGATGGCACATTTATAATACGAAAAGACACATAGATGATTGACAGAATGCAGAGCAAATCAAACATTCTCCCCAGTCAATAGACCTGGGTTAAATTTATCGTTTTTTGTTCACCATGTCACCCAGTTAAGACCCACCCATATGCAAATCAGTCTTGAACCTGTGCCTCATGGAAACAGTAAGCCGAAACTGCCAAACCAGGTCCTCACTGGACTGGAAACAAGCATCCTGGGACCAGTTTTGGGGCATCATCCCTCGTCAGCCTAGCTAGCTTGAATCCAGTGACATGGAGAGCAGGGGACCCAAGTCTGAGCATACTTGTCCCTCTCCGGCTGACAAACGCAAAAAGAACAATTTATGGACAGAATGTAGAAAAATGTCATACATTCATCCCAGTACAGAGGTCTGGGCCTAGAGAGGATCCAGGAGGCCCATTGTTCACCATACTAATATTAGGGGTGACCAAGTTCAACAATGTACTAATCCTTTCTGGTTATGGGCGAGCTCACGAGCCCATATCAGTGCCAAAGCAGAGGAAATGACTGACTCATAGCATATCCCACAGTACTAAAGCAGCTGCCTACAAAAATGTAAGCCACATTGTGGGCTATAGTGCAAGTCAAGAGGGTCCAAAAATTAACAGGGGCTCCAATTTTACTCGCACCACAACTTATAATGCAGCTGTTGAAGGGGTGTCACGCCTGTCCATACAAAATCAAACAATTTGTACAGAGAGTGGGAGCATTGGTGCTGCTCTGAAATACCAGACTAAGCTTATTTCATGGTATGTAGCAGGCCTGACTTCCAAACAAGTTAGCCAGAGTGGTGTGAGTTCATCGACCAGTTCAAGCTTTTGTTTATTTCAAGAGACCTGGTGCCTGCAACCCCACCACTATGTAGGCTTCGTTAACTTTCAAAGGAAGCTGTAAAAGCTGAGAAGGGAAGGTCCTTGGGGGAAAAAGACTCGCTGTCTGGGTAAGAAAAACAGTGTTAGGTGGGTTGAGAGAGCTCGAGGTGAACTCCTCATACCTATTGTGCGTTTGCCTAACAGACCTCCAACTGGTAATTACCATCAAGAAAATCGCAAGGGGGGTGTGAATTTTTATTGCCATTTTAAACTGTCAAGTGTAGAGCATTTGTCTCTCTTGCAGCAGAGGAGGAACGTCTATAGCTAGTTCCAGCCCTGGAGATTTCCCACATCAAGAAATGGACGCCAACTGCAGTTATAATTGACGTACTTATTCTAAGCCAAGGGCTATAAGTTTACAACAGTAGAACTAGCTCTGATATGGTAGCGTCCCACCCTTTTAAGTGCATTAACGCCACTAGCCTAATTGACTATATTTTGATGAACCTTAAGTTATGTTCATACTTGGAGGATATAATAGTTATGTAATGTCAGAACAGTGGCCAAAGTGCCTTGGCTCTCAACTTAAGTATCAAAGGCCAAATTTAACACGGGAGAGCCACTAGATGGAGAACTGATTCAATATGATAGGTGCAACTCTTGCAGCCATCCTCAACTTCATGTTTATTTTAGAAGTTTTCCCGATCTAGTGGAAAAGGACCTCCATTGTTTCGCTTATAAAGAAACCTAACCTAAACCCAGTAGACCCCAACAACTATATGCCCATTTCCTGCCTTCCACTCCCTGCTAAACTAGTTGAAATGTTATAAATTCCCAGATCACATAGTACATACAAGAGAATCAGTTGTTGGATAAGACACAATATGGTTTCCGGTCTGGACACAGCACATAGTCAGCACTGAGTAAAACCACAGAGAAGATAAGGACCATCCTGGACAGAGGTGGAGCTGCAGCACGTATTCTCTTTGACCTGTCAGCAGCAGTTGATACAGTTTACCATGGGATGTTGATCACCGGTAACAGAACTCTGGGCATTAAGAATAGGGCTAAATCCCTATTGACCTCTTTTCTTACTGATAGACTACAATCATGAGCACTGGCTAACTTTGAATCAGCTTCCTTTTCTCTCCACAGGAGGATCCTGCGGGGATTATCTATTAGTCCAACTCTGTTTAACATTTATGTTGCAGAGTTAGCTCTTCTGGGCCAATCTTTTGGCCTTGCGATCACCTCCTATGCAGACGATACCCAAATTGTCCTGTCCGCCTTTAGAAAACGTACTGAGGTTCTGGCCACTTTTCATGATTGCATGCCTGCAATTGGCTCCTGGATGAACAGACACTGCCTCAAACTTAACCTAAATAAAACCGAGGTGGCTCTGTTCTTTAATCTCTCTCCTGTCTGGTCCCCTAGTTGGCAGCCAAAAGAATTGGGTTCCATGAATAGCCTACAAGGCTTTACATAATATGGGTCCTGAAGCACTCCTTTCAGAGATCCACTGCTGGCAGGTGGTTGCACTCGCTAGGTTCGAATCTTATGATGACTCCCCAAATTCACAAAGCTAGTTGGGGACGCAGAGGCTTTGTTGTTGAAACCACAACGCTCTGCAACAATATGCCCCCTTCCCCCCCAATCAGAGCTTGCCCACACTTTAGAAAGGAGTTTAAAAAATGGCTCTTAAACAACCAGCTCTTTTTCTGCTCAGCAGTAGTCTGTGCCAAGACACCTCAAGGTATATGTGTGCTTAACCAATTGCTGTAACATAACATAACTGAGAGTTGCCAGTAATATACCAAGGGTCAAATGGAGCAGTTTGGAGAACTCACAAGAGACCATTAGCCAGATCTATGGACTTTTCTGTGTTAATGCTGGGCAAACCACTGAGCGGGATCGTCCACTGACCTGCCACAACAAATTCTGCAGAGTTGGCAATACCAATCTCGTCACAGCATAAAAATGCAAGATAAAGCCCTGATCCACACAGCAAGGAGCGCCCAAAAAAGGCTCTCTACACTAATAAAAAGGGTTGGGAGCGGAGAAGGTGGGAGAGCTTTTTAGCAGCTGCCAAGCAAAAAGATCACTGTCCCTTTTGGAATCTGGTGTCCTCTGGCAGCAGGGAAGGGTTTAGTTCCTTCGAAACCAACATCTCAGCCAGTGACTGTGTAGCGCACTTTTCCAGCATTGATCTGCAGCCGGA
Source organism: Lissotriton vulgaris (assembly GCF_964263255.1). NCBI lineage: Eukaryota > Metazoa > Chordata > Amphibia > Caudata > Salamandridae > Lissotriton > Lissotriton vulgaris. The sequence continues at coordinate 129,172,977 of NC_141690.1, forward strand.
AGAACTGACTGCTGCTTCTTGTGACCTCACGAGACAAGGGACTCTGGGACAATTGTCAATGAGCACAAGGGAGGCAGAAGAAAATACTGAGTAGAACATCCTTATCCCTGGGCCCGACTATAATTGCCATGATATTGTAGTTCAAGAAATATTAAGGGCACTGTAACCAACAAAGTGCCAGGATTTGATAAAATCCCTGGAGATTTATTGAAGAGTAAGAATGACATATGGAGTGCCTAAGTTTCAACTCTGTTTACTGCCTTACTGAATGGGGCCCCAACATGGGCTAGGGTTGAAATTATTTATGTTTATAAACCGGTTCCCCGTTAAATGCCAGCCAACTACAGACCTATTAGTCTTCTTGATAGCCCACAAAAGCTATTTAGTAGAGTTATACTTGGTAGACTACAGGAATGGCTGGCAGAAAATTATATCATGTCCCCGTTGCAGGCCGGCTTTCGGAAGGCCAAAAGCACGATTGACCAGGTATTTTAGCTCCTGATGTAACACTGGAAAATGGCCACTCTGGGGGGTGGTCCACTGTATGTCATATTTGTTAACCTTTGTTCTGCATTTGATTTAGTACCCAGGCCGACCATTTGGCGGGACCTGCAAAAGATGGTGGAATCTAGTTACCTACGAGATATTATTATGAGATTGCATAATAACAAATGTGCCCAGGTCAGGCTGGTGAGTTGACAAAGTCGTTCCCTGTAAGTAGAGGGGGAAGGCCGGAAGGCTTACTCACCCTCACTCTACATCAACGGTCTTATTAATTTCACCGAACAGAGTGATAGCGATGCTCTAAAGTTGGCAAACATGAGGATCCTGGCCCTCATGTTCGTAGATGACATCCTTCTCCTCTCCCAGTCTCCCATGGGCCTGTACAATCTCCTGGATTGCTTAAAAAATTCTCCTAGAGCAGAGCCTAGAGATTAATGTGGGTAAGACCAAGTATGTGATAATGAACCCAGGGCATTTGGCCAGCCCGAACAAGATATTAGTAGGGACTACCCTTAAGGGAGTGCATACTTTTTGCTATCTGGCTATTTCATTAACCAAACTTTAGGGGTGACAGGTACACCTTACGCAGGTTAAAACTTGAGCAAGTGGTAGGAAGCATAACTAAGCTGACACACAGTTTGCAGTTTCTGTAGTGTAGTTCCTATATTCCCAATAGGCTCTGCGCATTGGAATAATATATTCAGCAGTGTAGACGTAGGACTGAGGTCGACTAGGTCTCTACTGACTATATTAGACTTAAGGTTTGCCAGCTAGCTCAGAGGTCACTAGAAACTTTCTCGAATAAACGAGGAGGAGTTTAACCTCCCTGGATAGACAAGAAGGGATTAGCTTCCGACAACTATATAACATGACAACTGTGCTCCCTCAGAATAAGAGTGTATCTCTGGAGTCGTGTGAAAACAATAGACAGCTATTTCACTCAGTCAATTGTGCGTTCTTAGTTTCACCAGAGTGCAGAGAAGAGAGAGACCGGCTTTTTCAATAAAGGGTATAATTTATTGAGCAGTCTTCCTTCTCATGCAAGAGAAATGAATTGCCACAATTGCAATACTTAATGTAAAGTAAAGTGCGTACAGTAAAAGGAGTATTATGAAATAATACTGTAAAAGCATTGATATGGTTTCTTAGACATAAGATACTTTAAAATGGATAAAATATATACATACATATATACATTGACTAACGTACTCAACTGGTGTTTCTAAAATACGCCTACCCCGTTGTACCTGACCTAAGCCTAATACGTTGGAAGGAGTAAGTAAGTAGCAGTTTAAGTTGGTTTTGCCAAGAATCTGATTCAAGAATTCTCTTTAAGGGTTTAGTCAGCACCGTACCTTGGGAATAAAATGTAGGAGGTCTGGTATCTCTTTCCTCAGGACTCGATATCCTAGCAACCCGCAAGGGTAGGCTGGAAACGCTGGAGCTGGATTTTCTCGGCAGAAGAAAAGGCAGCGTCTTTCTCAGCGCGTCAAAGAGGGGCAGCGTCCGTGGGCTCTCGTATCAGCTGGGCTCTCGGGCAAGTAGATAGCTGCTCTGCTCCAAAACCACCGTGTGTTTGCTTAAGGCAACGTTGGTAAATTTATACCTGAAAGTTGCCGAGTTTGACGTAAGGTTTGGACATAAGAGGTCAATAAAGATGTCGCTAAGAACTGGTCGTTCTTACAGTGCTCGCAAGAGTTCTATTACAAATCAAAACAAAGCAAATGGGGATTTCCCAGGTTGCTGGAGGTTTGGTGTGTCGTAAGAACTCGTTGTGCTTTCTAGGAATCTAAGGAAGTAGCTTCTGCCGTGCCTTGGACTGCAAGGGCTATTTACTTAAATATGGATCTGATTCTTATGCCATTATAGGGATATTATTGATTATAGCCGTACAAGGGCATAAAATAGCAACATTGATTCAGGTTCCTAGATAAAAACACAATACCCACTCCACGATCTAATGTCCATCATTACTAAAACTAAGCAATAGTAAACATTTAAAGGTGCATGTGGATTCCAACCCACCCCAAAATAAATTTTTGCATTTGAAATGGTGTATGCAAAATACACAAAAGATTATTGGTACTGTATGCTTATCAAGCAGTGTAATCATTCAGTAAAAAAGATGCATATATATTTAGCTGAACGATTTGCGAAAATTACACATGAAATGTCTCTTAATACAGAAAAGAAGGTCGAGACTATTCCATCACATACAAATACAGTTGCTTGTAAATGTGCTAGAGGCTGAGGTAATATATTGTCTCTAGAATTACTAAAAATAGAAGCTCTGTTCTTTAAGAATAGTTCTACTTTAAGCAGAGTACATGTGCCAGAAAAAAGGTAAATATTTTGGAAGTTGAAAAAAAGTAATTTTGTTTTCAGTGGAGAAAAATAATTCCAAATGTTTTCAGTAGCTTTTGTTTATCAAAGCCGAATTCAGAGTTCAGGGGAACGCTGTGTGCCGGTTTGCTTAAAAAGTTATTCTATCTGTTCAGGGGAGAACATAATTTCAGACAGATGTGCAAAAAAGCAGTCTACAGCTTCAGGTGAAAGTTCGACCGAGTTTGAAAATGCCGCAACAGTGCAGTCGTGAGAATGATTGCTATCATCGATGTCAGGATCAGCAATGCTCACAGAAGGTCGTACCTGGGTGATGTTGCTCTCATTTCGTACTTCACTGCCACCTAACCGTAGTGGTGAAGTCTCAACGAATGCCGTCATCAGGATTGGTAACCGCTGGGGACAACACGATGCATGAGTCGTTACAGGACTTAGCAAAGTATCGTTATCCATTGGTACTGCTGATTGTAGTGTAAGACAGGTGTCCAACACGCATTCTTCTCCGCATAGCATGCATCGAAGCACAGGTAAGATGCAGTTTTGCCATATAGGTCTGAATGAAAGAAACCAGGTCATATTCAGATCTCTTAGCCGGGCTAATCCAAGGACTTTAATTATGCGGTCCCAATAGCGTTTAGCTAGGATCGTTTCTTCCATCATTGCTGGAGTCTTGTCTGCGACTTGGCTTGCCATATCGGAGCAGAAGGATCAAAAATAAAATTCCTGCTACGAGTCCCAAAAGTAGTGGTAGGCCGTCAAAGACAGAATGGACAAAATTGGGAAAGATGCCCAGAACTGCTTCGAAGGGTGTTAACAGTCCTGAAACAATTTTCTTAAATACATGTGCGATGCCACTGGTATCTGACATATTTAGAATTTGGCTTAGCATTTCTATGAAATGCACGGGGCAATTAGTTGATAAAAGTGTATGTATCTCTGCTGTTGTCCTTGCAACTTGAAGATCATACGTTTCTTTTGATGACGTTAAAGGCACGGTTGTCTGTAAAAGAACAGACTTCATACTGCTTAAAGTATCAATTCGTATAGAAGAGATATTCAAAGAAGGCCAAATTGTCGCCTCTGTATCAGGAGGGCCGTTTGGATACAATACTTGCATACAGCAAGTGACCATGGAACAAACGCTTACGAGATATGCTTTGCCTGGCACCATGCCACAACAGCTGTGGTCCCTTATTAGAATGTAACTCCCGTTAGAAAGTTGTCTAAAGAATGGTTCTATCTGTGTTGCAGGTGTGCCGTGCTGGTGGCATGAAAGGTTCTTTGAAGTCCCCTCACATGCCCCATGCAGATTAATACCTTGGCACAGAAGTATGCCGCTTAGTAATCGTTTACAATTGTTACCACTAAGAAATACATTCTGTTTCTTGTCACTATAACATGTGTGTGTGTAAGGTAATTTCCATGATGACTTAATGTACCCTATACCCAACCTTTCATACTGGCCTGCTGGTATATACTCTTGGCAGTTTTTAAATTGGAAAGTTATTATCGGAATTGTGATTATTCTGTGTATTATCCATTCAATGACAGGTCTTTCTGACATTGTCAATGGTAATCTCTCAAGTTTTTCAATGCTCAGAATCGTATAGTCTGCTCCTTTTTGTGCCTAACTGATTTGTTTATCAGTAAGGTTAAAGATAGAGAATAATGACGTTGTGTTTATTAAACGCCATGGCACGTATCCTGAATGCAGATTTTGCAACGTCCAGCCTAGCTGTACAATAGAACGTAATTGGGACTGACTGTGTTGTAACATCAGTAAGTCCTGATCTATTATATCGATAGCAGATGATACAATACTGTCCAGTGAATATATTCTGGAGGACAGAGTCATTAACCCATTGTCCACAACAGAAAGTGATTTTTCCAAATTAATACGATCAATTTCTCGTACTTTCTCTGCTGTCTCAATTTGAGTCACTTTCCAAGCTTCGTTGTACGCAGCGTATATACCGGCCGCAATGAAACGTTTTTGACGCTGTTTGTGTGGTCCCATTATGAAATCACGCAAGTCAGCACCCTCTATAAGTAAAGTCAAGTGTTGCTTAATTTCAGCCAGTGTGGATGTTTGTAGCCATTCAAGGCATAGTTTCCCTACACAGTATGTTGTTACTATCCCTAGATGTTGTCTCTGGGAGTATCTAGGGTCTGGTCTGGTCATTTTGAACCCCTGTATTTTGTTCAGGAATCTATCTTGACAGTTTTGTGTCTGTTGGCCAGATCAACCAATTTTTCCAATCAGGATGTGTTCTGTTTTGGTGTAAAATATGGGATACGTCTATCTCAATATCTGTAGTGGTATTATCCGGTATTGGCTTTGGAATAGACGGTTTGTTTAAGTCTTTAATCTTAGCTAGGCCAAGACAGGTAGTCTGTTGAATGGTGTCATTCAAGAACATTATTTGTTCTGGGATCATGCAGGCTCGAAACAATGCTTCTAAACCTTGGACTTGCCATTCTTTTGTACCCCAGATAGTTTTTGTTTCGATGTTGTTTTTCCAGAAATCAAAACCAAATGTAATCATTTTTTCATAAAATGTTTCAGAATAAATCAATTTAGTATTTGTCAACATAGTTTTTATCCCTGTTTTATCCAACAGTTTATAATAAAATGTTTCTGCATTACTTGTGTTTAACCCTTAGAAGTATGGGAATTTCTCATAAAATGTTTTCGAACTGCTTTTAGGTGGAGTTGCACAATGTTTCCATTGATTATACTTAAAAACATTTCTAGGTTGAGCAGATTTATTGAAATAGTGGTGTGCAAAGTTGTTATAGCAGTACATTTGTTCATAGTTCGATGAACCCTGTAAATAATCATGTTCTGTAAATTTTGCTGACATTACTAAATCTGACATCATATTATTTATGCTTTCAAAGTCCCAATCATCAGAGAATGTACTTGGTTTTACAAAGTCACTTAATGAAACCTTGAATTGATGTGGATATTTCAAGAGTTCAACCGGGCCATAGATTTCGTAATCCGTTTTTTATCCCAAGCTACCCCACCGGGTATTGGAATGGCTGTGACATTCACTGATGATAGTTCTCTTTTCTCGATGTGAGATGACTTGTGTGGCTTTAGGACCAAGTTGATGATCTGACTTGCTGTGTCCATTGTACTGTATTTTCCCTCAATTAATTTTCCCAAACAAAGTACCATGATGAGCCAAAGCAGGAGGAAAAGTACACCTAACACAATCCAAAATTCAATCCATGGAGAAATCAGATAGGTTTCTTTGAGTTGATGAAAGAGTTCAGTTACTTTGTCTTTAAAGGTTTTTGTTGCTGGCGTTTCTTCAGGTTCACTTGGATCTTCAGAAAACCTATCAAAATTGATGAAGTAGCCAGATGCACTTCTGTCAATTGTTGGAATTGCTTCCGAATTTTCTTTTGCTTTTTCAATTTTTCTTTCATTAGCATAGTCTGAGGCTTCATCGTTGTAGACTGGTGTTTCTTGACGAACTGTTTCAATTTGGGTTCCAAGAGGCACAAGTTCCATGGCATTGTTGCATAGTCCTTTTTTTTATTCACTGCAGGTTTATAAAATGTGATTAGTCTCTCGGTTTGAACCTCTTGGATTGTAGCAAGTTTTGGTATTCTGCTACTTCTTGGGAGTCCACTGGGCCTACTACTTATTATTGGCCACATGATTGTGGTTTTACCAGGTCGATGGATACAACTCAGTTCTCCTTTTTACCAGCAAGGGGCGGTAGTACAACAGATCTTGCTCTGCTGACAGCTAAGACAGGTACTGCTTTTCTGTAAGAAGGCCCAAATTCCTTCTTCTCCGCGATCTTCTCTCTGACCAGATCCCCAATCTTTGGAATCCAGACAGCCCTTGCTGGGACAGGTGGTTTATCTTCAGTGGCTGTTGACTTTGTTGCTCAGGGCTTTTCTTGTTTCATTTAAGTCCTGTAAAACAGCCAAACGATCTTTGATGTCAAAGCATTTTTTCTTATCTTCTACCACTGAAGTCTGAATATCTAAATCCTGAATATACATTCTAGTTCCGAACAATAGTTCGTACGGGTTGAAACCTTCTAGAGAATTTCTTGGCAGATTATTAAGACTACGTTGGACACTTGTTAAATGTTGGACCCACCCATCACCCGAACCTAATACCTTTGCGGTTATAGATTGCTTTATGTCTCGGTTTTTTCTTTCCACAATCCCATTTCCCTCAGGATGGAAGGGACAAGAGTACCGCAATGCAATGCCCATGCTGGTCATGGCCTCCTTATACGCGCTAGAGCTAAAAGCAGGACCCTGGTCAGAATGTAGCAGCCAATTGCGCATGTGCCGATAAAGACTCGCAAATCTTTTATAACAGTTCTGGCGTCAGCCGAGCGCTGGGGTCTGTATTTTTTAGTGAATCTAGTGTTAAAAGGAAATTAATGCGACACTGGAATTTACGTATAGATAGCCTTATGCTAACTACAGAAATGGCCATGGCAATACTCCGGTCGGTTCGCTACTGCGATCTCTGTTGCAGTTTGGACAGCTCTTTGCAAATTTGTAATGTTGCAGGCTCATCCCCGGCCACCAGTATTCTGATTGTAATTCTTTCAGAGATTCCTCGATTTGTTTGTGCCTCGGACCTTCACCCATGTGTGCGTCTGCTATTAATAAGACTCTCCTGTTCATGTTTGGAATTACTCTATCCCCACTCCAGGGATTTGAGCAAAAGGAACGGAGTTTGCGTCAAGTACGTATGTATAATTGAGTGGATAGTTCACGGGTAGTGCTGCACAGTCGCCATATGAAGACGTTTTTACCGCCAGCATGGTTTCGCCGTCTATGTATTTTCCTGAACGCTTTTTTGTGGCTACGGAAGCCGGTTGAGTTGCTTCCGCTGTGGCTGTATTAGCCAATGAATTCCCTGCAACGTGAACGCCATCACGTTGATGACTCAGTGTATGTATCACATGAGTCTTTCGTAGTTCTTTCTGCAAAAGAACTACCTGTTCCCAAACCATCTTCTGCTTTATTGTGGCACCTGTGTCATCTTTGTAATCGTTTTGAACCCAGTTCTGCAAGTCATTATTGTAAGATTTGATGCAGAAATGCGAATCGCACACTATTCACAATCGGCATTTTCAAGCGCCATCTTTAAAGATCTGATTTCAGCTCGCTGAGCCGAACAGTTTCTCAGTCATTCAGTTTTTGTTATTTTTGGTCTGAATTTACCACAGCGCGAGCAACCTTTAACAATCGCGCATGCTGCATTGTAGGATTTATTATCCACATTGTAATGTTGTGTAAATCTGTCCGTATAGATTACACAAGAGTATTGTTGAAGAGGCAGAATTTCGATTGGCAGAGGATATTCTTCTTCATATTTCAAATCTTTCAGTTTTTTCATGTTCGGGTCAAAATAGTATTTCACGTCTTCTGTCGTAAGAGAATTTTCCCACTCCATTTTGGATCTAATGCCACTGTTTTTAGAGTAACTTGGCTTAATAACGCCTCAAGAGCTGATTCTGCTGTAAAAACAGCTATTCTTTTGCCTTGGGCTCTTTCTTTTGCTACAATAGTTTAAACCGCATTTACAATATTCTCAGTAAGACTGAATGTTTTTTCAGCTTCTGTGTACAAATGTGATTTGTAAGCTATTAGTACCGTTTCTCCCTCATTAGAGGTCAGGTACGTGAATCTGCATCTTCCTGGGATGACTCGGATTACTAGGTTGCGTGTGTTGTCGCGAGTTTGTAATTTTGTTTTAGCTAACATGTCTATTTGCAATGATCTCAAAATTTTTGTGTATTTCTGAGTCCAATTGATTGGTTTAAAATCAGATTTTATTAATTCGCAGAGAGGTTTAACCCTCTCTGCATAATTTAAAATGTAAGTTCTTCCGAAATTCAGGAAACCTAGTATTGATTGTAAGTTCTTCAGCGTTTTTGGTGCTTGGAGTACAGCGTACTTCTCTAAGAAGTTGTCTGCTAGGCTTTTGCCTTCACTTGATATTTCATATCCTAAAAACAGGACTGTTAAATGGGCAATTCGTGACTTTTTAAAGTTGAATTTGTAACCCACAGCTGCAAACCCAAGTATTATGGTGTTCACTCTTTTCAAGTGAGTAGCCAGGTCATCATCTTCTCTTAAATACAATGCAACGAACCGTCGACACTCTCCACTCTCAGCCTGACAAAATGGACCTACAGTTGACCTTACTCGATACCATGGCCCTTTTTGTGGTGGGAATCGATGAGAAACTCGGCCAACTAAACTTGTTAATCGGCAGAGCTCAGCAGGAAGCAAAGTTGATCTGTAGTTGTGGCCCAATTATTGACAAACTATCGTCACTCCCGGAAACAGTATCCACTTTGATAGAAGGCCTGTCAATAGTGTGAGAAGTTGGCCTGGTATATGATGTTCACTATTCTAGTGACCACCGTGCACCAGTCCAAACAACCCTTATGGTGATGGCTGTAAAGTCAACCTTATAGACCAGCTATCCTAGGGGTAGCATGGACAGAGCAGTCTTAGGCTAAACTCAAGAGGGCATGTGAAGCCAGCTGTTTTACCATATGCAATCCCTTTAATACCAAATGAAAGGACACCACACAGGATATATATTTAAAATACATATGTATTTATTTCTAAACAAACCCCTGAACTCTCTATGAGCACAGAAGCACAAGCGCAATACAAGTAACTTAATATAACATACAAAAGTTGCACAAATATGGATAGGCCAGGGTGGCACGCTAAACCATTTACTAAAAAAGTGGTATAAGTACCACGTCACGAACAATGGTAAGGCCTAGAGCCTTGGGAATTGCTGGGGCTACACTGGACTAACAATGGTTAGGGAGCAGGAGGCCCACGGGATGCGTGTGCAGTGTCTAAAGGCACACACGTTCACACATAAAAGTCAATGGGTGCATAAAAGTTACAAAGTTAAAGGTTTGGGAGTCTTCCGACTGGACTAGAAATTAACCACTTGAAACTAGGACACTAGGAGTGTAAACCTTTACAGGAGCACCGTAGTACTCACGTTACCTAACCCACAGGAAGCGGGTGCATAGGTCCCAAAGTGTGTCAGGTTTCATCATGGAGATCTATGGAGCCTTGGAGAAAAGATGCTGCAGGCGGCCAGAAGAGAAGAGTCCGGGTGGATCCAAGGGTGGATCAAAGATGAAGAGGACCTGAAAGCAGAGGGGACAGAGTCTGGGTCACTAGCCAGTGACCAGGATGGATCCAGGAAGGAACCAGGTGATGTTGCGTTGCAATCAGGTGCTGATGGGAAGCTTGTCTCTACAGCCAAGTGGACCAGGAGTCATCAACGACAACCAGGAGTCAGGCACAGACTGTCTTACAAAGGCTCTCGCCATTGGCGGTGTCGGCTTCAGGATTGGAGGCAACAAGCCTTGGCCAAGGCAACTCACGCAGGATACGATGTAGGCTTCTTACTCAGACCAGCAAGGTCTGAGGGGCTGCTTCTTTTGAGGGAAGCAAGGGCCAGTTTGGAGCAACTAGACCAGTGGTGTAGTTTCAAAGATTCGTTGTCAAGATGGCCACTAGCCAACGGGCAAGTGACTGGGCAGATGCGTCAAGCAGGAAAATGCAAAATGGCCCCACGCAGAACTCGTGGAGTGTGCAGGACTGATCTTTGGTGCAGATGCTGCTTGGGGCTGGGGCTTCTCAATCCCTAATGCACAGCTTTGAGGAGGCATCGGGGGCTGCACAGTTAGCAGGTTGCAGACTTTTCAAGATGGCCGGTCCCACGTCTTTCGTCGCCTCCCCGGGTCTCAGCTTTGCAGGGACTGTGGATCAGGCTGTTTGATGTCTGGGAATCTGGTTCTTGTCAGGCTATGGGCTCCGGCTCCGGCTCCAGCGGGAGGCGGTGGCAAAGAAAGTCGTTGATCGCTGGATGGTTCCTGCTTGAGCAGGGTGGTCACTCCTTGACCACAAGGGAGATTCTTCAGTCCTCTTCTTCCAAAGTAGAGTGATGAAGGTCCAGAGTTTTGTTTCAGTCAGGGTAATCTAAAGTCTCTCGTCTCAGATCCTACCTATATACGAATCTTAGGGGCTGGATTACCGCCTAGGTCCCTCCTATGGGTGGGACCAGAGAAGGGGGTGGTTGCACCCCTTTCCTTTTGTCCAGTTTTGTGCCAGAGCTGGGGCTGAAGTTACCCAGCACCAGTTTGAACTGGCCTATGCATGGGACACCTTGTGTGCCCCAGGCAGTGTCTCAATCCTTTCAGCCCTCCCTGTCCCAATACACAAAATCCTGTCTGGGGTGGTGCTAGCACCTCCCAAGGCAGGAAACCTATTGTCCAAGCCTCCCTCGCTGGAAGGACTCCCAGCAGCAGGAGGTCAGACTTGTGTCTGTGGCATTTTGTTATGCTGCGGCTCTGGTTAACTTTAACCGGGAATAGTAGGAACAACATGTCTTCTCCCTCTAGAAGGGTGGAATTCTACCCCTGTCACCAGGACTGGTGAGGGGGTAGTATTCCAAATCGTATGACACCTTACTCGACATGTTTTGATAAAGCCAAACCATAGTTCGCATCTGACCTTGAGGTACATAATGCACTTAAGAGTATATGGTATGGCAATATCCCAGATCAGCTATAAGGACATGGTTCCGAAAGCTGCAGACAGGCTCAGCTCATGCTAGAGCACCATCTCACATAAAACCAAGCACTCTGCCTCCAGGATTATTAAGGCCTGCCATAGGAGTGACTAATAGGTGTATATGTGTCTGGATATAAGGTTAGATATAGGTATACTATATCTAAGCAAGGGGTGTTTACACCACCTTGCCCCAGCTAAGTGATCAGCCAGTTGTGTCAATTTGAATGGCCAGCAGGGGTGGCAAAAGATATGCTGCAGCCCCTGGTAGGCCTTGGATGCACCTATGCCCTGGGTACCTATGGTACACTGTACAGGGGCTCATAAAGTGATCCAGTATCCAATTGGTACTGCACCTAAAGTGCATTGTAGTGAATTTAGAGAGAGAGCAGCTGGGCTGTGGGTCTGATTAGCAGGCCCACAGCCACATTAAGTCGAAAACCAGTGAAGCAAAAAGCAAAAAGTGGGGTGACTATAGGAAAGCAGATCCTACTCTCCTACAAATAGGGCCTCACAAAAGGGACTCCTACACCAATCCTTGCACAACAGCCAGTCTCAAACTCTCAAAAGGAGACCCTACCACAGCTAACATCACGGATAAAATTGTATTGGCCCTTCCAGTGGGCCACTCGCAAAAATGCTCCCCTTCACCTTCCAAGGAGCAAAATTCAATCCAGAACACAAAGCGTCGCCGTCCACAAAGAAGGAAAGGTCGAAATAAAAATACCAATCTCAAATCCTTCTGAGGTTTACCCCCTGTTTAGGATCGAAACCAGATAGCAGTCACAAGAACCAGAATGCACCATAGCAATTCATACAGGCACAGAACAAAGTTCCACTGTGTCCAGTGAACCCACACATGGGGGGTATGCTGCAGCAACCACAGAGGTTCCAATAGTGGAGGCTGGCAGGGCCCAGTCCGGCGACCAAACTGGCACCCCAAATACTAAGGACGATTGTGGAACTAGTAAGGGGAAGGATGCCAGCCCCCTCATGCAACCATCGTCAATTGAGTCAAGGGAAGCACCATCAATGCATGGCTCTAACTCGGTACCGGAATCTACGACCACCCTTTATTCGTCTCGACCACTGGCAGAAGAACTGAAGACAATAGGACTCTCAGGCTTTCAAGTCCAACTATATTCCCCTGTAGCTGGTGATTCCACAAATCCCTCTGTTTTCGAGCATCGAAAGTTTCCCACTCATGATGCCTCCAATGGAACCTCACAACAGTCCATCACTAACGGCCAGTCAGTGGCCAGCACTCTCTCCAAACTCCACTGGCTCCCGTTGGAGAGGAGGATTCAATTCAAGACCCTATGCCTTGCTTTTAAAATCCTGAAAACTGCGTCCCCTCCTATGCTTTGCCCCCTTCTGACCAAGTATACTCCTCGGCGAACACTCAGATCGGAAGGTCAGAACCTGGCAACGGTTCCTCGAATTAAGCGTGCCCGGATGGGAGGATGTTCCTTCCAATATATGGCCGTAAAACTCTGGAACGCCTTACCGCCCCAGATACGTGGACTGAATGACCTGCTGGCCTTCAGAAAAGCAATTAAAACACATCTCTTCTTTTGATTGTGGTGCTATGTTGTTCCTTCCTGTTCAATTACTGCGTCTGTCTTCTTCCTTCTTCTTGATGAGCGCCGGGATGCCCCTTCGCAGCCATGCGCTATATAAGAATTTATAACATAACATAATAGAGGAATCCAACTGGGGGGGCAAGTACCCAATAGTTCTGCCTGCAGATCAGACTAGGAACTGAACCATTATTCTTTATACCCCAGAATATGAATCAAAGGGTCCATTTGACATCTTGAACAGATGAAACCCACTTCGACTCCTTGGCACTATACCAACCTTAAACGACCTATGCTCAGCTGACCTCCTTTCAGTAGAATTCATAAAAATCGATAAAACACAGGATTTGGAAGCTACAAAAGTAACCTGGAGGTCGTCCGAACTTGCAAACAAAATCCTGGAGAAGCAAACCACCCTCAAAGCATGGGGGATCCAATCTGCCCTTCACTACAACACAGGATATCTGTTCCCCCTGCTTGAGAGAGACCACGGTATGGACCAAGTGAGAAAACCTCCAAGACCACGTCAGTGCTCAGGGGTGTCCTGGGACGAGCACCACCAAAAACTCAAGCATCGAACACTCAAAAGAGTATAACAGCTTTTAATTCATACAACCCAGTCGATCTTCGGCCGTTCAGAACAATAAACACCTTGAGTTACCCACAATGACAGGGCATACAAAAAGGGGTGGGTTCGAACTTGGATATTCCGCTACTGAAATTGTGCTCATGGAACCTAAACAGGCACAATAATAAGGTAGCAGACACCGAATTCCTTCAATACGTAAAATCATTTGACATTATTCTATTTCAGGAAACACAGGGCAGGTACAGGTCCAGAAGGTAAAAAGAGCAAGAATGGGTGGAAAATCCTTTAGAGCCTTGACGGCTAGGTTATGGAACAAGCTGCCAGAAAGGCTGCGCTTGGAACTCGGAGCTCATATTCCGAAGAGAGCTTAAAACAATCCTGTTCCCCAAACCTCAGTGCTCGAAATAGGTCCTCTCTTCACAATCAGATTCAAACACAAATGGAAACAACAGCAGGAACCAGCGCGGGGACACACCTGCTGGTGTAACCAAGCGCTTTATAAAATATATAATAATAATAATAATGGCTGAAGGAGCCTGTTCACATAGAAGGCTACACCTGCTATCACTCTCCAGCCACAAGGAAAAACAAATTCAGCCGGCTAGCGGGTGGTTTGGCTACCTACATTAAAAACACAAAAATTTATAGCGCGCAGGAATTAAACTCCCACTCTCCGGCCATAAACACTGTTCAGATTAAACTAAATCTTAGTGGGAAAAAAGAAGAGATGCTGCTGACTTACATTAATATCAATCCAAAACAGAAGAAACAGGAGTCGAACTCGCTAATGGACCATCTACACCAATTAATGACCATGTACACTTCCTCCAATTTCATTCTGTCTGGGGACTTCAACCAACATTTTCTAGGCTCCTCCACAAACAAGGACACACAGGCCCAGTCTTACTATTAGAATATTCCAACCCAATCCTTTAGTGGCCAGGGAAAAACTTCTAAGCTAGGGAAAGAGCTGCTAGAAGACCTGGAGCATATTGGCCTGATGGTTTTAAATGGAAGATTTGCTGATGACTCACCATTGGTTGCTTCATTCTACTCAGGCAATGCAGACTCCACAATAGATTACACGCTAGTGTCCCTTTCATTTTTTCAGCACATATTAGGCTTGAGCCTAGGAGATAAAGGGGGATAGTGACCATCGTCCCCAGGAAGTTTCCATTCTTGCCTCTCCGGATTCAACCTTTCTTAATCCAACAGGATCACATGCCTGTTACACCATAAATCTCAAAAGAATTAAATCTTCTGTTGCAAATACTAGGGAGGTACTTCTAGCAGCAAAATTACAACTAAACAGCTTAAACTATCCAATGGGTAACCCGATCACTCTATGGGAAACCTTTACAGCAGAATTTGCAAATTCATATTCAACTACAGTACGGCACCTCCCATCCCTTGGCCTCACGGTCATAGGGAAGACTTCAAGCACTCAGAAATTGGCAGTGCAAAATCACAAAAAAGTGCTAAACAAATCACTTAAGTTACTGAGAAAAAGCCCAGGGGAAAGCAGTCTTCTCAAGCACCAGGCTGACCTTAAAAAACGTAAGTGGGAGATTAAAAGATCCAACAAAGAAGATTTTTGGGCCAAACTTCATTACGACTCTAAGGGAAACAATAGCGCCTGATTCTGTTCCACACTGAACACATTTTGAAACCCAAAACATGGTGGACTAACATCACATATAACTAAAAACTCCTGGGAATCCTTTTTTAGACATTCACTTCAACCAACAGGCTGTTGAAACAAACACGCTTCAGGATGTCCAGGAGGCATATCCTTCACAAAGAGTAAAACCATATGAAAAAGCAGAAATTGAAATCAAACCTGCTACAATTAGGACATTAATTTCCAAAGGAAAGACGGAGCACCAGGGCCAAATGGAATTCCCCCAACCCTCTTCAAATTCGATCCCGAATACTGGTCAAAATCTCTAACCCCACTTTATACGATCGCCTTTAAACAACATTGGGCCTGTAAACTTGAATCAATCTGTTTGGCAAGTTGTGAGGCGGGCTTTTTCACCATAACGATTGACGGTAATATAACTTTAAAAGGCTTGTTAGTCTACCGCCAACCAGGTCCTTTGTCCAGATTCAAAGGCAATCTGCTAGAGTGTATCACTGAAACAGCGCTAAGAAGTGATAAGTTTCTTGCTGTTAGGTGACTTAAATACACATCTAGATGATCCACTAGACAAAGGAGCGATGGAGCTCTGTGAGGAATTGAATACCCTACAGCTAGAACTCAAGGGTCAGCTTCCCACACACAACCGTGGGCATCTGTTAGATCCCATATTTGCTAACTGGGAGGATGTCCGGGCTGCACCCCCCGAGCCCCTGCCCTGGACAGATCATTTCCTTGTCCCGTTTGTCATTCACCTGCCTACATACAAAGCTCATGCCTCCGCCCCTCTCAATTACCCTCGTCGAAGGTGGGCAACATTCTCCTTGCCAGAGTTTAATAGGGCTCTCATGGCGGAAGGGCCCCCAGGAGGCCAGGGTGTGACAACAGCAAACAAATTGCTTAATGACCGCATCACAGCCGCCCTGGACTGTACAGCCCCATTGGGTCGGCCAAAAAAAGGTGCCCACAGACAGACAACTGCTCCCTGGTTTGGGGAGGCACTGCGTCTCGCCAAAAGGGACTGTAAGCGGGCAGAGAGACAATGGAGAGTGGCATATGATGACTCGATGAAAGAGGTCTATCATATCAAGAGACGCATCTATCATAATAGAATCCGTATTGAGAAAGCTACATACTATGCAGACAGAATCCAGAGAGCAGAAAATTCCACCAAGGAACTGTTTAGTATATATAAGTCTCTAGCCACCCCTAAAACTGCGAGTCTAGATAAAGATCTCTCAGTAGCAGCATGCAACCGCATCGCTACTTATTTTGGAGATAAAGTATCTAAAATCTATGCTGCTTTCCCCCAAATGCCTCATGCAGCGGAAGAGCCAATAGACCTAGCAGCAGAGGAAGACGATCGTAACCAGTTACTTAACTTTATCACCCCTTCACCGGAAGAGCTAATTAAAATCTGTAGGTCTGTTAAATCTGGCTCCCCTCGAGATCCCGCACCCCCTAAAAGATTGAGTGACAGCTTGGAGACCTTGGAACCCTACATCAGGCATGTGCTAGATGTCTTCTTCCGATCCAGTTCAATACCTGAGGATTGGAAACAGGCTGTGGTGCTTCCCCTCCGCAAGAAGCCCAACATTAGCTTCGAGAATTTGGACAATTTGCGCCCCATCTCCTTGCTGCCTTATCTCTCCAAGGTAGCGGAGAAGGTAGCAAATAAACAGCTAATGACATATGTGGAGGAAGGCAACCATCTTCATCCTACCCAATTTGGGTTTCGGCCCCGTCATTCGACGGAGTCCGCCCTTCTGAGGGCTACTGAAGCCCTCAGGCAGGGTGCTGACGAGGGACAAACAATGGCGCTAATTTTATTAGACCTTAGCGCCGCGTTCGACACTGTGGCACATTCCATCTTGCTACAGTGTCTGGACAAGGTCGGGGTGAAAGGGGCGGCGTTGAAATGGATTTATTCATTTCTCACCGGCCGGGGTTTCCAAGTGAGGCAGGGTGAACACTACTCGGAGCGAATTCCTTTGGACCAGGGGGTGCCGCAGGGCTCGTCCCTGAGCCCAACACTCTTTAATCTTTATGTCGCTCCGATTGCCACCTTAGTAGAGAGTCATGGCCTCAGCTTGGTATCGTATGCCGACGACACGCAGTTGGTCATTTCCCTATAGCGCGCACCCGGTCTTTCGGCGGACATCTTCAGAGCATGCATGCAAGACCTGGCTGCCTGGATGTCCGCCAATTGCCTCAAGCTTAATGGTGGCAAGACCGAGGTGCTGGTCGTGGGGGGCTGCCAGTCTGCGTGGACGTCGGCATGGTGGCCATCTTCCCTGGGCCCACCACCCATTCCTTGCCAAAAAGCGAGGAATCTGGGCATTTGGTTTGATGCCGCTCTCACCTTTGGCCCTCAGATCAATCAGGTGGTAGGACAATGCTTTGGGACTCTCAAAAGCCTCAGGAAGACGCTGAAGTTCTTGCCTGTGAGAGCCCGACAGACCTTGGTACATGCACTAGTCACATCAAGGATGGACTATGGCAACCTTCTCTATTTAGGAACCCTGGAGAAGAATCTCAGCCGCTTACAGGTCCTACAGAACGCTGCTGCACGATTGGTGCTTAGATTACCCAGAAGAGCTGCTTCTGCAGCGGCTCTCCGGTCCTTGCACTGGCTCCCGGTCAGAAGCAGGGTAGAATTTAAAGCACTTTGCACGTGCCATCGGATCATTCATGGGAAATCCCCTCTTCCTCTACAAGGACTCTTGACACCTTATGAGCCTCCTCGCTCTCTAAGATCTTCTGGCTCTGGACTCCTGGCTGTCCCTAAGGTATCCAGAGCTCGGATGGGGGGTAGATCTTTCAGATACCTTGCAGCCGCCAGATGGAACAAGCTGCCCATGGCGCTACGACTAGAGCCATCTGAGTCAATTTTTAGAGCTAAGCTCAAAACTGCTCTATTCGCCTAGTAGGTGTGCCGTTTTGCATGGTCCAGGAATAAAGTAGCTCCTCAGCGCGGGGACACGCCGTTGTTGCGTCACCATGCGCTTTACAAAACCCCCAAAATAGAAATAGAAAATAGAAATATATGTCGGTCAGCCATTCCGGGCGACTCCCAGCATCATGGAAGGGCTCAATTATATCATCCATATACAAAGCAGGAGATAGAACCTTACCAAAAAATTACCTTCTTATAGCCTTACTTGACATTGAGGCAAAATACTTTGCGGGGCTTTTACTGACACAGCTGCGCGAATGGGCATCCAAGTACAATATAATTCCACCTAGCCATCTGGATTTTGCAGAGATGCCAGAACCACAACAAACCTCCTGGCATTATCACTACTTATAGACAAAGCAAAACTGACCAGAAAAACTCTTCACTTTTGCTTTGTGGACTTCAAAGCGGCCTTCGACAACGTCAATCAAGCCAATCTTTAGAGAAAACTAGCCTTTTAGGGGATCCCTGCTCCACTTTTAAACCTCTTGATCGAACTGCACTCTAACACGTGGATTCAGGTGAAGCTCTGGAATGGCACTCACCTCTCGAGGCGCATACCAACTACAAAAGTCCTCAAGCAGGGGTGTGTTTTAGCACCAACTCTTTTTAATTTATTTACAGCCGATCTGCCACCTGCTTTAGAAGCCTGCAATGCATATGACCCCGACTAGGGGGTCAAGCCCTGCCTAGCATATCCTAAGCAGACTATGTGGCCCTGGTCAGTCACACCAAAGTAGGACTACAGCATCTCATCAACACTCTACATGGATACGCTGAAGAGAACCTACTCGAAGTAAATATTGACAAACTAAAGTGTTGTCAATAACTGGGAATAAAAAGTCCCACTCCTGGCTCCTTGGAACAAAGGCCATCGCGAACTGCTCTGAATATAAATATCTAGGCATTATAGTTGACAAAGGAGGCCACTTCTCAAACCTTCTTGAGGCCACAAAGAGAAAAGGCATGCTGAATGCAACAACACTTATACAACTTAAAACCAAGCTGACTGGTCCAACTTTCCTACCATTGCTTCGTGTTGCCCAAGTTAAAATACAGTCATCCATTACCTATGGTAGCGAAGCATTAAGAGGCACAGATGCGATATTGTTGGACACAATCATTTCAAAAGCGTACAGACTCCTCTTAAATCTGCCATCTTCTACCTCACAAGCCCATATCCGGTTAGAATTTGGACTAACAAAACAATTACTAGCAAGGAGAGGATCGTACATTAAGTGTTGGTACAAAATAAAGAATTCACCCGAGAACACACTGAACTATCAACTCTGGCAAGATTTGTGCAGCTGCTCCAAAATGCCGGGAAAAAAGTACTTAGAGGAGTCACTGGCTATTACAGAACTAAAAGAACTATGGGAAACCCCACTACCACGCGCACAACTTAAGTACCTAGTAAATAAGAGCATAAAGAGACTCTCTTTTATAGAGGACAAAGCCACCTTTGCCCATAGGCGCCACGCCTGGATGACTCTGACCACTTATAAATCCCCCCGGTTACAGGCTTACTTTGGACTGGGGTACGGCAGGAAATCAAAAGAAGCCTTCCTAAAACACAAGCTTGGAATCTTACCAGCCATATCTCATTTACAACCATGGCTGAGAAAGAATTGTGGGACAACATGCAAGCTATGCGGTGCAGGGAAAGACAATATTGAACACTTGCTATGCTCCTGTTTGAAGTTAAAAGAGGAAAGAGTAGCTCTCCTAAAAACAACTTTTAACAAACACAGAATACGCACACGGAGACAAGCAGTCCTTGCATGTTTTGATCCAAGACTTCCGCTACTAAATGGGATGTTGGTAAATTAGTGGTGCTCAAACTAACGAACCAAGATGTCGATGGCTTAGACAAAAAATAATGAACTATGGACACTCCTCAAACCCTCATTTTTATAATTACTGTATTTTGCAATAATTATGATCTCTCTTTTTAAGATTTTTCTGACGAAATGCGCATTCTAATGTATTTTTGTAATGGTTTTACTTAATCGGAAACAATAAATGTTTTACTTACTTACTTACTTACATACCTGGACATGTACAGCAATACCCCTCTTGTCCTGAAAACCTAGTCATCCCAAAAAATAGTCCTGCATCATGAATGAATGAGTCCAATCTATCTACAGTAACTCACCATGAACTTCTGTAGCCTATGTAATGTGTATGATTTGAGGGGCAGTGGACATTCATAGCAGTCATTGTGTTATGTTTGTACCTACAAGGCCAGCTGAGGATACCACTGGAACCATCCAGGACAGCCAGTCCCAGACTCCGGCGTTGATGACTCGCATCATTCTTCGGATGATGACAACAGACCTCGCCCTTCAGATATGGGTCACAACACCAGTGGCTGCAACATCCGGATCCTCTATGACCACTCCCGCCTCAGCTGCCAATACCCAGCTGACCCCTACCTGCACAGACACAGCAGCCCAGGACAACATCAATAGTACAGTAACACGGGGCAATCTTGAGTTTCCCAACAACACCACCAATACCATCAATGAAGGTAGCTATGTGTTGACTGTGACTGTACCAACTGGTCCTGCTCGGGTGGGTAGGGCTTGTGGGAGGGGTCGTGGGTACCCACACCATCATGCAGCTGGTGCTGCTGTTGTGGAGAACCAACACCTCTCCAGAATCCTCCATGCATATGAGGACTCACAAGGAGAGATGGGCCAGGTCATGGGATTGTCAGAATCATGCAACAGCAGCAGGCAGAGCAAAACGTGAAAATGGACAGGTTTATGGACAAAATGGATGAACAGACTGCGGTGTACAAGGACATTGCCAATTGTGGAAATCACATGCTAAACATTTTTGCTGAATGGTTTGTTTATGTTTATGCCTAGATTGGTTTGGCTTGGTCCGAGTGCAAATGTTTTTTCCCAGACGTGCTGCTAACTGTGATCCTGTGTATTCCATGGGACAGTCACAGCTAGGGTAAGTCTCATCAAATGTCACAATGACCTTACCCATGATGTTTTTGAAAATTCCATAACCAACATTTGGAAGACGTGTAAGAGTTTGTGATGGTGAAAACACAAGCCATTCAGTGTCAAATACAGGTTGTCACTGATTAGAACATGGCAACATTTGTGAGTTATGATGTGAAGTACAAAGTCACAACTGTTGACATGTGTGTTAAGGGTCTTGGATACTCCAACTTGATAAACATTTTTTTGGGGCATCACTGTCTGATTCTGAGATGTCAAATTTGCACCAAATTTAAGTTTGTTACCCACATGATGTTAGACATGAGCAATATCAGCAGTACAAAGTGTTCAATTTCATACTGTGTAATCGAAGTGAGGGACATTCAGACTTTGTCCATACAAATGTAGATTTCTTCAGTGTGGCTAAGATTGTTCCGCAGTTTTGACTGTACGTACTCATGCTGGAAATGGGTGCAGTTACTAGATTCCCTTCAGTCATTTCACCCAGATGTGCCAGTGTAATGGTATCCCGCCTGAGGCACTGTGAAGCTGCAGTTATCAGACTTGGAAGTTTGTAGACAATTTATTCTATCTATTAAACTTGATTTGTTTTTTATATTCACATCTTTAGGATTCTGCTACATGACACCGTGCATAGATGACACAGGGCAGTGTGCCACATGCCTGTCAGTGCAGCTCTGCATACTGACTTGGTGTCGCCAGGATGGCACTCATATGTGTGAACTGACATTAGTGAAGCAAAGCTACTGAATACGTTATCAATCACCGTGAACTGTGTAACATGACTTATGCAATGGGTATGCACTGTGTATGTTTGACAAAGTATATATATCAACAACAAGAGAGAAAGGGTTCAAAGGACACTCCTCTACCCCAGTTTGAATATAACCAACAACAAAGGAGTGACTATCAAGAACAAAACTAAACCAGAGTGCTTAAAGTGAAGTGAAACGTGAAAAAAATAAACAAAAATTGTTTGTATTACCCTCACTCACCCGACTATTGGGTGACATACTTCATCATTGGGTATTTTTCACCAGGTAGGTAAAAGACCTATCTGATGTGCTACGACACCTGCTGTTGCAGTGGAGATGGATAAAGATAAAATCGGTGAGAATAGTGATTGTGAAAAAGTTAAAAAGGTGCGGACATTGATCCAAACCAAACTTTAATAAAGATCAATGTGGGCATCTGTATAAAAAAGATGAGAAGGACAATATAGACTATAAATTTGAGTCAGATTATCCTAATCATAAGGTCAAATGGTCGATATGTTTCTGCTCTTGAGGGCCAATTAGGCCGAGCTTTCATCAGGACCAAACCAATTTTCAACACTGGGCGGTGTGTGCACTCTAAGGCGTACCCTAACCTCAGCGTTCCCTCAAATGTTTCTTAACTCACGGTTCTTAATACCGGTTTTTCCTGGAATTTCCAGGTTTTGGAATCTGTGGGAAAAGGGGGAGAAAAACATGTACAAACAGACATATTACCGTCAGTGTAATGTGTAAAAAACATTTTCTCTCATTCCACTTAAACCACGTGTACTTCACTTCACGATGCCTCATGAATATGCGACTGTCAATATCATGCATAAGTGAACAAACAGTCTGAAACCAGAATTAACAGATTCAGAGAGAACAATTGAGTGGGGAGACAAGTTAAGCTCATTACGTTATTGTTAACACCCCTCATCAGGTCCAGAAAATCTTGGACAACGTAGCGTGTTTAATACTTAAATCGCCACTGTTAGTTTACATAAAACACGACTTCTAAAACCAAGTGCAAGGGAATTACAGCGTAGAAATACCCAGCCAGTACTGGGGATAACCAAAACGCCCGACAGTGTGAACCCACTAGCACCAGCATAACGAAGGAGATCAAATATAATTACGTGAAACCGAAGTCTGTCTCACATCATGGGCAAAGTGGTGGGGGTTACTTCACATCGGAGGTATCTAGAAGCGAAACAAGATGCCGTCATTATACACGTTGACCACTGAAATCCCTTATCAGATCAGAAAGGGAGAGCAGAAAGGAGTAGTTTGTCGATGTGGTTTAAGGTACAGGCAGATCTTACTCACTTGCACTCCGATGGCTCCCCACGTTGTGACCTAACCAGTAAACAACCACCGCCCGAATGTTAGCCAATGAGTATTGCCGTGACACGGATATGCGGTCACAAAAATCACGTGTCAGCAGACCACGAATCAACACGCAAGACTCTCAGTGGAGCGCTCGTGGACGGTATTTAGATTTTAAAGAAACAGTTACGATTGACTCAGACCGTAACTTTATCAATCACCAGTTCGTGCACAGCAGACCACGAATCATAACACAAGACTCTCAGTGGAGCGCTCGTGGACGGTGTTTTGATTTTAAAGAAACAGTTACGATTGACTCAGAACGTAACTTTATCAATCACCAGTTTGTGCACAAATGTTAATGCACGTCTAGATACACGTAGAAATGTGTATTGCATTAACAGTACCAAAGGGTGCCCACCGGGAAATTGGAAACCTTATTTGCAGCCCCGATTTTTTATGACTCAATAATCCAGCCCTGGAAAGAAACGAGTTACCAGGGGAGAGGGGGGCGGGAGGGGGGTTATTTGGTACATAGCAGAGCATGGACATTACAGATATCAGAGTGGAACAGAATCGCAGTTCAATATCAGCGATGCATTACTGTGCCCCATGGAATATTATCATTTAGGCCTCGCAGGTGGGTAGACAATCGGTATACCCACCGCTGTTCTTTTTCAAACAGAGAATCATGCAGTCTGGTGTTAACGTGAATCTGCTCTACCGGATATCATTAGGATTGTGGTTGGCCTCAATGAAGTGAGTGGTAAGTTTTGTTGTATTCTTCTTGCACCTAATATTGCTACGGTGCTCGCAGATCCTCAACTTAATGCCCTTAGTCGTCATTCCAATGTAGCGTAAGCCACAAGGGCATGTTAATAAATAAATGACGTTACAGGAATTACAGTTTGTATGTTGGTGCAAGTGCCACGTTTTTCTTGGTTCTAAGGTCAGAGTTTTTTGTGAGGACGTAAGATGACAAACACTACATCCTCCACAGGGATGGTGTACTAGTACCGGGGGAAGTCCCCATGCATTAAGTACGGTGTTCTGCATTTGTCCTGAGTTGGTGGTTGGTCGAGTGTGTACTAGCGTGTCTCTTAAACTTCTCGCTCTCCGGTAGGAGAAGAGAGGTTTGTTCCAATTATGTTTGTTGCTTGTCAGAATCGTCCAATGTCTGTTTATGCACTTACTGATACTATTAGATAAGCAAATGTAAGTTGTTACACATGTGAGGGGGATGCCCTCCTCAGGACCATTTGGGTCCTGAGGAGGGTCCTGAGCCTCCCTTGGCTGATTTTTCGCCCGTTTACAGCTTCTAGCCAGAATCTGTCTGGGGTAGCCACGTGTTTCTAGTTTTTGGGTCAGTTCAACTGATTGATTTCTGAAGTCTTGCATCTCACTACAATTACGTCTGAGACGTAAATATTGCCCGTATGGTAGGTTCTCTCTTAATGTACGGGGGTGAAAACTGGTAAAATGTAGGAGATAATTTTTTGAGGTAGGTTTTTGATAGTTCTTAGTTTGTAACCGGTTGCCTTGCCTAGTAATAGTAATGTCAAGGAACACCATTTCCCTGGGATTGTAATTGTTAGTGAATCTGAGGTGTTCATTGCAGGTATTGATCCAAATTAGGAACTCCTTCAGCCTTGATTCTGGGCCACTCCAAATAACAAGCACGTCGTCAATGTAACGGCGCCAGAACGTTACATTGACTGTGAATGGATTTGAGACGTGGAGGATGTGTTTACTCTCAAAATCATGGACATAAAGTCCGGCCACACTGGGGACAAAAGTACTGCCCATTGAAGTTCCGGTGGCTTGAAGATACAGATCAGTTCGGTATTTGAAGAAATTTCTTTTAAGGGCTAGAGTAGCGCAGTCGACTACAAAAGAAGGTGGAGATTTGCATGTCCAACCCGAGTTAGTAAGGGAGTCTCTAACGACCCTGATGGTATCATCCTGTGGGATGCATGTATATAAACTCTCTATAGAGAGATCAAAAACACAGGTCCTTCTGGTAGAACTACTTCATTTAGCATGGCTAGTAAACTCTTCGTGTCCCTCAGATAGGTGTCAATCTGTTGGACAAGTGGTTTTAAAAAGAAGTCACAATATTGGGACAAGGGTTCCAACAAAGACCCAATCCCGGAGACGATAGGTAGTCCCGGTGGAGGTAGTTTATTTTTGTGGGTCTTCGGTAAAATATAAAAATAAGGTATAACCCCTTCAGACTTGGTCAGGAAGTTTGCCTCATGTTTGGAGATGTAATCATTATGTTCAGCTTCAGACACCAATTCTATGATCTCATCCCGTAGGGCCTCTGTAGGGTCCGTATCTAAGAGAATGTAGTTGGTTCTCTCACTTAAAAGTCATCTGCATTCAGTGTCGTATGCCGTAGTGTCGAGTATCACAATACCTCCCCCCTTATCCGCAGGTTTTATTACGATATTTGGATTACTTTGCAATTGTTGTAAAGCCAGATATTCACTGGCCTTCATATTTTTGAAGGGCGTGAAGTGAAGTACACGTGGTTTAAGTGGAATGAGAGAAAATGTTTTTTACACATTACACTGACGGTAATATGTCTGTTTGTACATGTTTTTCTTCCCCTCGTCTCACAGATTCCAAAACCTGGAAATTCCAGGAAAAACTGGTATTAAGAACCATGAGTTAAGCTGGTTTGGATCAATGTCCGCACCTTTTTAACTTTATCACGATCACTATCAGCAGGTGTCGTAGCACATCAGATAGGTCTTTTACCTACCTGGTGAAAAATACCCAATGATAAAGCATGTCACCCAATAGTCGGGTGAGTGAGGGTAATACAAAAAAATTTTGTTTATTTTTTTCACATTTCACTTCACTTTAAGCACTCTGGTTTAGTTTTGTTCTTGATAGTCACTCCTTTGTTGTTGGTTATATTTATTGTTTGACAAAGTAGACATGTGAGCTGTGACATATGAGCCAATGGTTCCACATTTGATCACTAAGAATTGCAGAATGTGTACCCTGTGTCAATGACATCCAAGATCCCTATTATCATTTTGGTGGCTATACTCACTTGCAGGAGAGAAGACAGTAATGTCAGTACACAAGACAGTCATGAGAACAAGACAAAACATTCTCTGCCACAAACTCCATTAGTCAACCTTATAGGTCTGTACTTTGATGTTGGTATACGCAGTGTTGCTGATCACATCATATGTAATTGAGCAATGTTAAAGTGGCATACTAGCAAGTCCCATTTATGTTAATGCAACATGTGCTAATAGCACAACTCAATGTGATGTCTGATATCTGTGAACATCTGTGATGTTAACTATGTGTTAAGTAGATATGGATAACTCATGGAAAAGTTTGTCTTTCTTGGTCACATCATTATCGGCGTCCACAAGAGGAGACCGTGCCATGGATGTTGTGGGAGCAGAAGGTCATACTGGGTCCAGTGAAGAGTCGTCAGAGGGGGGAACCCAGTGGTGCAGAGGGTGAGTGGAGTCTCATTGGGAGTTGATCTGCAACACCATCTACAGGGTCAGAATCTGTTCACAGCTCCGGTGACAACTGCCATGTGGTGCGGCACACAGAGACTGCATCAACAACATCACAGTCCACCTTCACCACCACTACCATCTCTACCCTCCCAGCCCTTCCCACTTGCAGTGTCTGTGGCCACTCCTGTGAGAGGGGTACACTCTGCTTTGAGCCAGGCTCCTCACCCCTGCACCTGTCTCCCCTGCTGCCCTCGGTGTTGAGACCAATGACCTCCTGAGGCAGATCTATATAGGGCAGACATCCATGTTGAAGTGTCCTCCATGCACAGGCAACTCTTTTGACAGATATATAATTGTACATTGAGGGCATTCACTCAAACATGTCTGCCCTCCAGAGATCAAATAAGGCTATGGCCTCTACACTGACGGCAGCACTGTCTCTCCTGCAGCAGTACCTCCTACCTCTTCCTTATCCACTGTCCCAACTACCCTCCCTGACCCAAGCACATACAAACACGCACATTAACACACTGCAACATCCACACACAGCACACAAACACACTGACAGAAGTTGCAAATCACATACGTGCAAACTCATGCTACAGACAGCACACTCTCTCCCAAGGAAATGACAGCACACAACACACATGCATCCAGTGACACTCCACATACCTCACAAACCCTACCCTTTCTTCTCCTGTCCCCCCTCAGCCCAGGCACCCACCTTGTTTCCATTGAATTCTTTCCATGACATTGGTATTTGCCACCCCACCATTGATTCTACTTTGCTGTGGATATTTGCCACCCCCTATTGACTCTACATTGCTGTGGGTATTTCCCGTCCCCTATTGACTCTATATTGCTGTAGGTATTTGCCACACCCCTATTGACTCTACATTGCTGTTGGTATATGCCACACCTCATGTTCACTCTGCATTACTTTGAGTTTGCCATCCCCAATTGACCCTACATTGTTGTTGGTATTTGCCACACCCATATTGACTCTACATTGCTGTAGGCATTTGCCACCCCCCCTATTGACTCTGCATTGCTGTTGGTATTTTCCACACTCCATGTTGACTCTACATTGTTGTGAGTATTCACCAACCCCTATTGACTCTACATTGCTCTAGGTATTTGCCACCACCCTATTGACTCTACATTGCTGTAGGTATTTGCCATCCCCAATTGACTCTACATTGCTATTGTTATTTTCCACCCCCCCTCTTGACTCTATATTGCTGTGGGTATTTGCTACCCCCTATTGACTCTACATTGCTGTTGGTATTTGCCACACCCCCTATTGACTCTACAATAATGTGGGTATTTGCCAACCCCCTTTTTGACTCAACATTGCTGTTGTTATTTGCCACCCCCCTATTCACTCTACTTTGTTGTGGGTATTTGCCCCTCAACCACAATTTTGACACTACATTGCAAGTAGTATTCTCCCCCACCCCTTTTGGCTGTACTTGGACCCCTGCTTTCTGTTTTATTGTCATTCACGGGGTACTTACAATATTGTCTATGTGTAGCTGTCAGACTTACCTTCTGTGACAAATGCGTCAGTTGCGGTTGTAGTAGTGCTCAAAAAGGTAGAGCATGGGGAAGACATGCATGATTGGATTCATGGCTGCACCGTCTCATTCGTAGAAATCGTGTTGGGACACAAGTCGAAGATGAAATACTCCCCTTCCGGCTGCTCTGACGTGTTGGTTGTAGTAACGGATTTGGCGCATGGGAAGTACGCATCGTACTTCAGCATTCTAATTGGACGTGGAAATGCCTCCAGACAACTCCTTTCTGCATTTCTCAGAGCTTATCGTTTGGACAATGAGGACGGAATCGGAGTGACCCTGTCGTCCGGTAAGAAAAGGGTTTTGTGCATAGTACTGCTTCTTTGGTTTAACCGGCTCCCACTACAAGTCGGTTGTGCTGCTAGCCTCCAGACGCATCTCGGAGGACCTTCTGCACAACACCAGAATGGGTCCCTCTGTTTTTTTTTACTTTTTATTACTGTGTTTTACCTATATTGTATTGTTTTCTATGTGCTTTTATGTCCTTGAGCCGAAATAAAGGTCTTTAACAAATTTTTCTAGCTGCTCCCCAAGCATAAAGAGTATACCCCGAATGAATCCTCCATGAATCATCCAGTGACTGAGTGTTTCTAAAAAGTTTAAATATGTTTTAGATATATATATGCCAAGGTGTATTGAAGAATGAGTGAGTGTGTGAGTGTATGGATGATTTAGTAGGTACGTGACTGACTGTATAAGTGAGTGATTAAATGTGTCTTACTGAATGCATGAGTTAGTGACTAAACTGTGTGAAATTCTGTATCAGTCTGTCAGTTGGTGTGTGGAAGCGGCTGCATGTGTTGCTACATGAGTGTCTATATGGGTTATTGATAGATTGTCTAAGTATCTGTATGGGTGCCTGAGTGTCTGTGTGGGTGGGGGTGTGTGACTTTGTGCATAGATGTGTGAGTCGGGTTAAAGAGTGTGTATGTGAAGGGCTGTATGGGTGGGGGGTGAGTGTGTGTATGGGTGTGTTGTGAGTCTTTAGATGTTTCAGTGGTACATGTCTGAGTAACTACATGTGTGAAAGGTAGTGTATGTTGGACTATATAAATGACTATATGTGAGAGTGAGTGATTGTGAGAGCGGCTGTACGGATGACTGTGTGCTTGTGTCAGTAATTGTATAAGAGTAAGAATGTGTTAGTATCTGTATGAATAAGTGAGGGGGGTGTGAATAATTGTTTATGTGAGTAAATGGGAGTAACAGGAGTGTGAATGATTCTTTGCATCACTGACTATGTATGTGAGTAACTCTATGGGTGAGTGGTGTTGTCTGAGTGTCTGTATAGGTGTATGAGTGCATATGATAGTGCTGTATTGATGAGTGTCTGCATGTATGAGTGACTGTATAGGTGAATGAGTAGATGTGTCGGTAGACCTAGGAATCAGTGAGTGGGTATGTAGTAACTGGTATTGGTGTGTCTTTAGTTTAGTATATGGTAGTCTGTATTTTAGAGTGGGTGTATCCAAGGTTATATTAGGGTGTGAGGAGGTGCATCAGATTATCACATGAATAATGTCACCAGTGATGTAATTTGAGCATGTCATGAATGATGTAATATGTGATGTCATCAGCAGTGCATTGCGGGGGCACACGTTTTGGTTACCCCAACTAACTATAACAGCCGAATTTCTCTGGTTTTGTACAACTGAAATGTCCAACTAACTATAACGTCCCTTAAACCTGTGGTTTTTTCAGTGAATTTCTAAGGATTTTAAATGTTTATTTCTAACTGTAACGTCCCTGAAACCTATGGTTTTTTTCAGTGAATTTCAAAGGTTTTTTAAATGCTGATTTCCAACTATAACGTTCCTGAAACCTATGGGTTTTTCAGTGAATTTTAAAGGTTTTTTAAAAGGCTAATTTCTAACTATAACTTCCCTGAAACCTATGGTTTTTGCAGTGAATTTCTAAGGTTTATTAAATGTTAATTTCTAAGCATGCCTACATAGGTAGGACATATGCAGAACAAGGAAGAAAGGCACAGAAAGAAGCAAGAGAAATACAGAAAGAGGCAACAGAAGTCTAGAAAGACGAAAGAAGGTACAGAAAGAAGCAAGAGATATGCAGAAATAACCAACAGAGGTGCCTTGTTGCAAAGTTATCCTGTGCCCTTAACTTTTTGCCTACTGGTACTGGTGGTAACTGACTCTGACTAACCAGGTCAGGAGGCAGTGCTATGCTAAAAGACACTGTGAAAACACCTACATACACAAGAGTAAACTGTGGGGTGGGGTACCCCTTTGATTGGCATGACCTCCTCTATAAGGCCCTAGTACATAATAGGGCAGTGGGATTAAACTACATCTAATTCAGAGGTACAGAAAGAAGGAAGAGCAGTGCAGAAAGAACCAACTGAGGTACAGAAAGAGGCAAGAGGGATAAAGAAAAAGTAGGAGAGGTGCATAAAGAGGCAATACAAGTTCAGAGAGAGGCAGGAGGGGTGCATAAAGAAGAGGGAGAAGTGCATAAAGAAGCAACAGAGGTGCTGAAAGAGGCGCAAAGGATACGGAAAGAGCAGGAGTAGTACAGAAAGAAGAGAGGTACAGAAACATGCAGGAAAGGTGCAGAAAGAGGGAAGAGGGGTGCAGAAAGAGGCAACAGAGGTGCAGAAAGACACATGAGAAGTACAGAAACAAGCAAGAGAAGGACAGAAAGAATTGGTGAAGGAAGCAACAGAGTTATAGAAAGAAGCAAGAAAAGTGCGGAAAGAGGCAAGTGAGGTGCAGAAAGAAGCAAGAGCAGTGCAGAAAAGAACCAACAGAGGTGCAAAAAGAGGCAAAAGTTGTGCAGGAAGAAGTAGGAGAGGTGCAGAAAGAGACAAGTAACTTTACAGGAAGAGGCAGTAGGGGTACAGAAAGAAGGAAAAGAAGTGCAGAAAGAGGCAAGAGAATTGCTGTGAGAAGCTACAGGGGTATAGAAAGAAGCAAGAAATGTGCAGAAAGAGGTAAGGTACAGAAAGAAGCAAGAGCAGTGCAGAAAGAACCAACAGAGGTACAAAAAGGCAAGAGGGATGTAGAAAAAAGTAGGAGAGGGGCACAAAGAGGCAAGACAAGTACCGAAAGAGGCAGGAGGACTGCGGAAAGAAGGAAGAGAAGTGCAGAAAGAAGCAACAGAGGTGCTGAAAGAGCTGCAAAGGGTACAGAAAGAGCAAGAGAAGTGCAGAAAGAAGCAAGAGAGGGACAGAGAGAGGCAAGAGAGGTGCAGAAACAGGTAGGAAAGGTGCAGAAAGAGGGAACAGGTGTGCAGAAAGACGCAAGAGAGGTGCAGAAGGAAAAAACGAGATGCAAAAAGAGGCAAGAGTGATGCAGAAAGAAGCAAATGAGGTGCAGAAAGAGGCAAGAGAGGTGGATAAAATGGCAAGAGAACAGCAAAAAGAGGCATGAGAGATGCAAACAAGGGAAGAAGGGTACAAAAAGAAGCAAGATAGGTGCAGAAAGAGGGAAGACGAGTACGGAACAAGACAATAGGGGCACAGAAAGAGACAACATGGGTGCAGAAAAAAGCCAGAAAGGTGTAGAAAGAGTCAATAGAAGTGCAAAAAGAGGCAATTGAGGTGCAGAAGGAGGCAAGAGAATTGCATAAAGAGGCAAAAGAGTTGCAGAAACAGGCAAAAGGGGTACAGAAAGAGGGAACAGGTGTGCAGACAGAGGAAAGAGAGGTGCAGAAAGAGGGAAGACGGGTACAAAAAGAGGCAAGAGGGGTGCAGAAAAAGTCAGTGAGGTATACAAAGTGACAAAACAAGTACAGAAAGAGGCAGAAGGGTTGCAAAATAAAGGAATAGAAGGGTAGAAAGAAGCAACAGAGGTGCTGAAAGAGATGTGAAGGGTGCAGCAAGAGAAGTATAGAAAGAAGCATCAGAGGTACAGAAAGAGGCAAGAGAGGTGCAGAAACAGCAGGAAAGGTGCAGAAAGAAGGAACAAGGGTGCAAAAAGAGGCAAGAGAGGTGCAGAAAGAGGGTACATGTAGTACAGAAAGAGGCAAGAGGGATGCAGAAAGAAGCAAGTGAGATGCAGAAAGAAGCAATAGAGACGAAGAAATATGCAAAAAAAGTACAGACACAAGCCAGAGAAGTGCAGAAATCGGCAAGAGAATTGCTGAAAGAAGCAACAGAGGTGTAGAAAGAAGCAAGAGAAGTGCAGAAAGAAGCACGTGATGTGCAGAAAGAAGCGAGAGCAGTGCAGAATGAACCAACAGAGGTGCAAAAAGAGACAAGGGGGTGCAGAAAGAGGTAGGAGAGCTGCAAAAAGAGGCAAGAAAGGTACAGAAGGCGGCGGGAGGGGTACAGAAAGAAGGAAGAGAAGTGCAGAAAGAGGCAAGAGAATTGCTGAAAGAAGCAACAGACATATAGAAAGAAGCAAGAGAAGTGCGGAAAGAGTCAAGTAAGGTGCAGAAAGAATCAAAAGCAGTACACAAAGAACCAACAGAGGTGCAAAAAGAGGCAAGAGGGGTGCAGATAAAGTAGGAAAGTTGCACAAAGAGGCAAGCCAAGTGCAGAAAAAGGCAGGAGGGGTGAGGAAAGAGTGAGAGAAGAAAGAGAATGCAGAAAGAAGCAACATAGGTGTGAAAGAGGCGCGAAGGGTGCAGGGAGAGCAAGAGAAGTACAGAAAGAAGCAACAGAGGTACATAAAGAGGCAAGAGAGGTTCAGAAACAGGCAGGAAATGTGCAGAAAGAGGGAACACGGGTGCAGAAAGAAGCAAGAGAGGTGCAGAAAGAGATAAAAGGGGAGCAAAAAGAGGCAAGAGGGGTGCAGAAAGAAGCAAGTGAGGTGCAGAAAAAGACAACAGAGCTGCAGAAAGATGCAAGAGAAGTGCAGAAACAAGCAAGAGAAGTACAGAAAGAGGCAAGAGAATTGCTAAAAGAAGCATCAGAGGTGTGTAAAACAGCAAGAGAAGTTCAGAAAGAGGCAAATGAGGTACTGAAAGAAGCAAGAGAGGTGCAGAAAATGGCAAGAGAACAGCAGAAAAAGGCAAGAGGAGTGCAAAAAAGCGAAGACGGGTGTGGAAATAAGCAAGAGAGGTGCAGAAAGAAGCAAGAGACGTCTAGAGAGAAGCAAGAGAGATGCAGAAAGAGGGAGGACGAGTGTAGAAAGAGACAACAGGGGTGCAGAAAGAGATCACAGGGGTGCAGAAAGAAGCAAGGGAGGTACAGAAATAGGCAAAAGAAGTACAGAAAGAGGCAAGTGAGGTGAAGAAGGTGACAAGAGAACTGCAGAAAGAGGCAAGAGAGTTCCAAAAACAGGCAAAAAGGGTACACAAAGAGGGAACAGGTGGGAATTATGAGGCAATAGAAGTCCAAAAAGAGGTAAGAGGGGTGCAGAAAAAGGCATGAGGGATGCAGAAATTAGAACAGAGGTACAGGAAGAAGCCAGATCAGTGCAGAAAGAACAAACAGAGGTACAGAAAGAGGCAAGTGAAGTGAAGAACAAAGCAAAAGAGGTGCAGAAAGAACCAACAGAGGTGGAAAAAGAGGCAAGAGAAGTGCAGAGAGGGATGGGAGAGATGTACAGAGGCAAGAGGACAACAGAAAGAGGCAGGAGGGATGCAGAAAAAGAGATAGAGGAGGAAAACTGCAGAAAGAAGCAACAGAGGTGCTGAAAAAGGCACAAAGGGTGCTGAAAGAGACAAGACAGGTGAAGAAAGCAGGAACAGAGGTACAGAAAGAGGCAAGAGTTTTGCAGAAAGAGGGAAGAGAGGTATAGAAAGAGGCAATAAAGTTACACAAAATGGGTGCCGAAACGGGCAAAAGGGGTGCAGAAAGAAGCAAGTGAGTTGCAGAAAAAGGCAAGAGAGGTACAGATTGTGGCAAGAGAGCTACAGAAAGAGGCAAGTGAAATGCAGAAGGAGGCAAGAGAACCGCAGAAAGTGGCATGAGAGATGCAGAAAGAGGCAAGCAAGGTCAGAAAGAAGCATTATAACTGCAGAAAGAAGCAACAGAAGTGAAGAAAGAGGGAAGAGGGGTTGAGAAAGAGGCAAGAGGGGTACAGAAAGAAGCAAGGCAGGTGCAGAAAGATAAAAAAGAAGTGCAGAAAGAGGCAAAAAGGGTACAGAAAGATGTTGGAGTGGTACAGAAAAGGCAAGAGGGGTCAAAAAGAGGGAAGATGGGCGCAGAAAGGTAAGAGGGGTACAGAAAGAAGCAAATGAGGTACTGAAAGATGCAACGGAGGTCTAGAAAGAGGCAAAAGAGGTACAGAAAGTAGAAAAGATTTACTGAAAGAGGCAAGAGTAGTGCAGAAAAAGAGAGAAATGTGCAGAAAGAAGCAACAGAAATGCAGAAAGAGGCAAGAGAGCCGCAGAAGGCAGCAAGAGTGGCTTGCACACCATTAGTACCAATTTAACACCTACATTTAGCAATAAGTAACACATGACCATTCTCGGTTTGCAAAGGGCCTTCCACCATTCTGTAACACTTGTTGCTGCATTTTTCGTAATGTTTGAGCTAGAAACAAGGCTTTTTTTGTTCAAATCCGCAGATTAGGGAGCAGATGATGATTTATGTGGCTGATGCGGAAAATGTATAATTGTGCAAAAGTCGGTGCAGCCAAACAATCACATAATTCCAGTGGCCCTGCTCATACCTCTGACTAGGTCCACCAGTGATCCTTAGTGATTCCTTCTTTTTTTGTCTCAATGAGTTCATAGTTGAGCTTCTATGGAAACAAGGAAGACTAAACCTGAGTAAGGTGTAGCGGCTGAATTGATTTCAAGTAATGCATCTTTATTGATACAGAATGCTCCATAGAAACTACTAATAGTCTGAACGAAGTGGGTAACAATAGTCTTATTAGAAGACTTTCAAACAGAAGTATGCACATGTGTGTCTGACTGTAATATCAAATCAAATCAAATCAGGTACATTTGTATAGCGCAAACATATAACTAAAAAGTCTCATGGCGCTTGCAGATGGCTCTGACTAATAAGGCAGATGATGCTCAAAGCTTCAAAATAATGTGCTCCTGTTACATGGGGAATCATTACATTGTAGGTATGTTTTCCAGTCTTTCAGTTCTTCACATCCGAATAAGTTAGCTTTAAGTGTTCAAAATCTAAAATACACACACGCACACACATCAACATACACATACATTGTCAAGGTTAGGACACTTAAACATTGTAATAAAAATATATTTATATTAGGTTCAAATTATTATTAAATTTAACTGAAGAATAAGTTATAACTTTCACATGCTATTTGTATACAATTTGAACTTCTAGCATTAGTAATGTGCACTCATCTGGGGGACTCATGCCGGCTTCTATCTTTGTCAATACCTCTGTTGTTATTGTTAATTGTATTTGTATCATGCATGTCCTTTGACACCTGTTTTGCTCTTTCTATTACCATAGAATTAATCACATGGAATTACCAACTAGCCCTTTGAGTCCCTCTGGTTGTCCCAGGTTGAGGATGCAGGCCCAATCCTCACTCAGGCCGCTGGCAGCAGAGAGGCAGTCTTCCTGCAGAGAAGCACAGCAGTCCTTCTGAGTTGTCCAGTGGTATATTGAAGAAGTTTCTACAGGGTTCCACCCCCAAAGGTATTTGGAATGTCACTCCTCCTGTCCCTGGCTGCAACTTGCCTGGGGGCACAAAAGATTAGTGTTTGTGATATGCAAGCATGCTAGGTCAATGTGTATGTAGCAAAGGACCCCCTGAATTAGCGAATATTAGAATTCCTAGGCCAGGGAAATTAGCACAATTGAAAAGTAACAACCTAGGACATTTTACAGTATAAATCACATCTAGATCAAGAAAGATGTAGAAGTAAACTACAGCTGGCTAAAAATACAAATTTTTATTAAACAATTAACACAATTAAAAAATCATTTGTATGTCATCAAATGACAGTTAGAAAAAACACATTTATAATTGACAATTACACATTATTAATTCATAAACAGTTATTTTAAAAAAAAGGTTTTTCTTATATAAAAGAAAGGTAAGTGGCATGAAAATTCGGTCTCTACGCGCGTTTCGGCGGCCAGCGCCTTCTTCCTGGAGCAGCCACACAATATCTATAAGGTGAAAATGCATATAAAATACAAATTATATCAATTCTGACTTACAGATTAAAAAATAAATTTCTAAACATTGTCATTGAGTTTAAAAAGGAGCTTTAGATTTTATAACAGCTGTAGAGAAAAAATGGACAACCTAATGGTATACATATGTCTTGTCATTTCCTTTAGAATTAATTCTGTCTATATGCTAGGTGACAACAAGACTAGCCATCAAGTCTGAGAGGGGTATCCTGCCAATACCCTTCTTCCTACTGTCTGGTAGCAATACACAAATACCAACTGCCAGCTACACCTATTCATGTGACCCAGGACACAGGCACCTAATGGTTGCAACAAGATCATGCCAAGTTTCTGAAATGTGTAAAACAAACTAGGGGTTCAGCCAATATCTTGTTAGCAAGGCAAAGCCACTATACACATTTATACTAAACAAAGGGCAGTGTTGACATTACTACACAACAAAATTATTATGTTATCATGACTATGTGACAAAATTAACGTGGTCACCATTTATTTCGAACTTTTTTTTTTTAAACTTCATGTTGATTTTTGGTGTCTGTCCGGTTTAGGAACCTACAAACAGCACTTCATTACTTCAAAGACTACTTGATACAGACCAAATGACATAAAAGCACACAACACTATACATTAAACAGTGAATCAACACACACAAATTCTGGCACATGCATATGAAATATACATGAGCTTCAATGTAACACAGTTCTCAAATTCAATACCAAAAAGGAGCCTGGGTGTAATTTCCAAATAAGTGAGGCCCCCTATTTAATGAACCAAACCAGGGGATGGAACGAAGGAATTTTACCAAAGCTTGACACCGAGGGCCATGGAATTGCAAATTGTTACGATAAATGGTAGCCTGTAACGCAAAATGTTTAGCTTTTTTTGGCCGCACTCTCCTTGGTGTATTCCGCTGTCAATGAGTTTCGAACCCAGACTCAGTTTTTGACTCTCCACAGGATCAAGAACTCCTAACCACTGTGTGTATCAAAAATGAAAAAAGAGGAAAATCATCAAACTTAGGGGCTGATTATGATGGCAGTTGTAGGCACCTCTGCGGTGCTGGTGGAAAACATTATTTTAGTAATTCCTGCGGCGGTCCTCGCGACTGCTATGTTGCAATGGGCAAAAATAGCCCTTTTAACATTTCACAGTGTTTCTGGATCCTCCAGAAATCTTGTTCTGTAACTGGGCCGTAGGAAGCCAATAGAGATAACCTGCCGTGAGGAAGGATGTTACATCTGCCAGACAGATCACTCTGCATCAACCAGCCAAAGAGAACGCTGCAGAGAAACCAGCTCTTCTGAGATGGCGGAAGCACAACTGCGGTGATAGAAACTCGAGTCCGAGACACCTTCACATGTTCCTGGCCATCATGGATTCTGCTCTACAAGCCCTTCCGCTGCTGTACCATATCCACTCCAGCAGATAAGATGCCGTTGCAGGTAAGTTAAAAACATATCCCATGTACAACAACTACACACAAATGTTGCACTGAAATACGTGTCCATCCCTCTTCAGACACCCAGGTGGAGACAGGAACATATATCATAGTTTAAGTACATGTCTTGCATGTAGGTAAATTATCTTCTCAGCATCGGCACCCATCTCCATAGAAATGGCAACATCTAGCCCGGTCGTGGCGGTCACGTTACTGCATCGGTGAAGCCGCGGTAAAACGTGTCCACAATGTTGTAGGAGTCCAGCATAATGTCCCAGGAAAAGAATATCATTATTGCATCATCCACACCACATATTAATAAGAGAGGCACCACTATGCACAACATATCTGGAACAAGAAGTCATGTGCAGGGACACTGTCTACAGTGACATCGCATTAGGATAATATGAGAATAGTCATCATTGCATCCAAATAAGGCGCAGTCCACAAACAATGTGTAAAAGAGGAGGGCAGAGCCACCAGGGTGTGTATGTGTATTTCACAGGTGTTGGATAAGTCAGTGACCCAAGGTAGATAACATATGATTTGAGACGCCACTGCTACATAATCACAGATCGGCACACACCCCAAGCAGACATTGCTAGTCTCATCACAAACACTGACATACCATTCCACATAATGACAGCCCATACCATGCAACACATTACAAATTTCTGACTCAAACATCAGACTCAAAGTAAGCACCAGTGTGCATTTGACTCACTTGTGTACTGTTGCACTAAATGCCACCATGTAAGTATGTCCTGTACATCAACAACACTGACTACACTGCCACTTCACAGAACACCTCCACCTCATCAAAGGCAGCACCAACTATAAAGTATTGAATGAATGCCAAAGTGTTAGTAAGAGTCCATCTTGACTGCAGTAAACTCAGACCTCAGACTCATGACAACCCTCCTCTTCCTCACATCTGCCTTCCAATCACGTGAATAAAAGTGAGTAATTGAAGAAATGAAGAGTCATTGTGCAGATTAACAACCTTGGAAATGGTCAGTCTGCATGTTAAGTCCTTCATACAACTCACACACTTTAACTCTGCCTCATACATAAACCATAAGTCAGCAGCACTGTATGATAACATGTAAACTATTATAAAGTGGAGTGTACAGTGCAGGAAAATCATGGAGAAATGACTGGTACCATTTATACATGGCATCCAAGATGTAACACATATGACACTACACTTAGGACATCAAATAATACATGGGTGGCACAGAGATCAACATTATATGACAATAATATCTGTGCAGTATCCCTGTGAGACAGCAATTCAAGTAATGCATTGGCCCAGAATGAAATGAAATTTTAGAAGCCATACAGTGACCTGCCCCTGATATTTATCAAATATCTTGACATGTGTATGCCACCAGCACAACACTCATAGCGACATTCCCTAACTGTCAAACTCAACTATGACCTTCACACATACCCCTCATCTACCCATCTTCCAACTTCACTGCTCTACACCTGGGAGAAGCTCTGAAAAAGGTGAGAATAAAGTCCTATGAGTTCCCTGACACCAAATTCTACACCCTAGTGTGTCTCTACAAATATCTGAGTTCCACTCAGGGATGTCTGATCCAATGCTGAACTCAAACCATTTGCCAAATACATATATCACAAACCACACCAAAAGAAGTACAACTAGCATGGCCATGTGAAGCAAAAGAGTGGATCCGCAATATGATCCTAGACCACTCTGAAACAGATGACCTTTCTCCCCTGGCCAACTGCACAGACAGCATAGCAAAACAAATCCAAAAGTACATGAATGAATGTCACATATAACCACAAACTGTGTGCAAACAGACAAATCTGCCAAGACAGACATAGACACTCCACCGGTTAGATAGTGAGCATGGTGTCAATGTGTTGCACAAGCATTCACCTGCACAATCCTGACAAGTGATTGTTCAAATATGGGAGGCCATAGCACAATCGTGCAAACAAATAAACAAGACTCCACATTGCTGCATGTGACATGCAGACAATAAATGCACAGTACACACTCAAAACACATCTGAATGCATTCAAAAACACAAACCCCTCACACACACACTGTTATGGTACAAAAGACATTACACACTCATGGACTTGTCAGTAGAAAGAGCCAACACAGGACAAATACTCCATTCCTCAATAACAAATTCATAGCATATGCACATCCAAACACATCACATATCAATCTCAGCTGTGCCTCAGGATGACTCACACCTAGTAAGGACAATGCAACATCCACTGACAGCAGTGCATGCACAGCAAGCAGTGTGTCAACACCACTAAAATCAATATTATCTGATTTCACCACCAAGAACTTCAACATCACAAATCATCACATCACACAAATCACTTCACACTCAGGATGGGAAGCAGTACCCCTGGAATCAGATACACACTTTAGCTATCACCTAATGCTGCACAACTCAGGCTAACAGATGCATGGAATCTGACTAGATGACTGTGCTGGAAACTCATCTGTACTGTACATGAGCAACCATGACTGAAATCAAGTAGAATAAAATAGCACATAACAAATTGTGAAACAGTGCTGAGGGGCACAATGGTTCTGAACACAGATCATTCTCCCACAGTTTAGAGTCGCACTATGGAGTGGTGGGGAAGGTCAAACACTGGCATGGCATGGAGTGGAACATATTAGACTGAAGTGGTGTATACATTAGTATGGGACAGGTGAGGAGTGTACAGATCAAAAACACATAGAGGAGTAACTCACAATGTGTAGGCACCAAATTGCCTTCTTGGGGCTGGTATGACTCTGAATACTATATAGTAGAGTAAAGAAAGTTTAAATTGACATCAATGTATGTGAAAAGTCACGTAGAATGTTTGTTTGCCTGAGCCAGTCAGCACTGTGAGAACAAAGGTAAGCAAGAGCCATAGCAAATCCCAAAACTCACAACACAGACATTGCAGTGGCACACTGCATACTCACAAATGATATGGACAATAAGTAGGTGTACTCTAGGACTGCATGGTCACACCGACACACTGCACATTTCCCCGGAAACAACTTATACATGTTCCCAAAATCTACAACAGGTGTTTGATCATGTTAACAAACAGGCACTCATCAACTGGATCATACATGTGTGTAAGGGTCATGGTCAAGGGCACATGCAAAATAATACTTCAGCTTTTGACAGGACAATCACACTGTATGAGTACTCAAGTGCACATATTCAAATGTACCCCGGTGACTATGCATCCAGGCCTACACAAGATGATTACACATATGACGGACCCTTTCCACCCCTCAAGTCATCATCAAAATGCGGCAGCCAGGCTGATCTATAGCATCCCTTAACGCCACTCAGTTTCTCCTTACCTGAAGAAGCTTCACTGGCTTCCATTGACCAAGCGCATTCAGTTTAAGTCAATGGTTTTGACTTTTATGGGCATATTATCAAGGGGGTTTATCTCTGCTTTTTTGGCTTTAAAAGCCAAGAAAGCGGAGATAAAATTATCTCCCTATTACCTAGCTGTCGCTAACACCAGTTAGCGACAGTTAGTAGGAAATAGCGACCATCTTGGGCCTTGATTTGCATGTCAGTGAAA
This sequence comes from Lissotriton vulgaris, assembly GCF_964263255.1. NCBI lineage: Eukaryota > Metazoa > Chordata > Amphibia > Caudata > Salamandridae > Lissotriton > Lissotriton vulgaris. The sequence continues at coordinate 129,214,404 of NC_141690.1, forward strand.
TTTATCACTAATGCCATGCAAAGTGGGCGTGCCAAGATGTTAGCGACTGGAAACAGTTGCTAACATCGCTATCTCCTATTACCAACTTTTGGAGATATTCGCGCTAAGCGCGAATATCTCCAAAAGTTAACACCTGTCCCTGAGCAGTTCTTAGCCATGTTATCCAATGGTAGGTGGAAAACATGGCTAAGAGCATTAGCTCGGTGATGCATGAATATCGCTGACTTTTCAGCGATATTCATGCATTTTGGCCGATTATTATCGCTTAGGAGATATACCTTGATAATAGCAAGGTTTCTAAGCAATAAAAATCACCGCAGCGCGGCGATAAAAATATTGGCGCTAAGCCAACATAGCGATAATTATCGCTAGTTGTTGGTAATATGCCCCTTAGAGCATTGCAGGGCAATGGCCCAGCTTACCTTACAGCCTGACTTAAGCATGCTCAGACTAACTGCTCACTCAGATCTAATCATCTTCGCCTTTTGGTGACTCCCCGTTTTTGCCACACCAGAATGGGCGGCAGAGCTTTTGCAGTGATCACGGCCAAAACTTGGAACAGCCTGCCATTGTCTTTGCGGATGGCTGAGTCCGAATCTATTTTTTGACCTGATTTGAAGACCTGTTTTTTTCTAATTCTTAGCCTGTTTATTAGTCCTCCTAGCTACCGTCTTACCTAGTGCCGGGACACCCCCGTTGGGGGAAGGCGAGCACTTTACAAGCTTATAATAATAATAATAATATTAATACTGATAATACAAATAGAATTTTATGCTGTTGTGGTACAGCATCCAAATATGACATGGTACAAAACTAGAGACCCCACAGTAGAATGATTAGTTCAAGAGTAGACCATCACAGGCAAGCATCATTGCATCGCCAAGCCTCTTTGTCAATAATCACAAAAGTTGCTGAAACCTCTGGCAACCTCTCAAAAGGCAAATCTAGTAAGTGCCAATTCCAATGTGCCATTCAGAGCATGGACCAGATTAACATATACACATACATTGCACTGCATCATTACAAAAACTCTATTTCGTCATTAAAACACCAAAACATTAAGGCCAACGGCCAGTCCAGATTTCAAGTCTGCACATGTGTGCATGAAAACCTGCGTAACAAACATGCACCACAGTTCACTGCCATGGAAATCACCCCAGGATAGGGGCCCGAAATAGTTAATCCAGGCACCTCTCAGGGAGGAATGAGGTGTGAAGGGGGACTTGGGTTCAAAATTATTTGGAAGTTGAACTGGGAGGGTGCTGACTGTCTGGGCTAGTCGGAGGACTGGACCGGGGATGGTGAGAAATGGATGAGGTAGAGGGATTTGTGGATGTGAGAGCTTGAGGGCCGGTTGGACTGGGTGGAGTTGTGGCACGGGGAGGAGGAGACATGATGTGTGGAGGCTCAGTGGCTGATGGTGAATGAGGAGGGCTGGGTCTCAATTTTTGGGGGATTCGATATCCCCAAGTGTCTTGACACAAGTGAGAAGTGAGGTGTCCCCAACAGCCTCCCTCTTCCCCAAAAGAGTAGCAGGTGGTTGTGGTGTATCTTCCAGTGCGAATTTGCCGTACCTGGTGTTACGCTGGGGTGGGGGTTACCTTTTCCCCTGCCTCCCCTATGCGGAGGTACACTCCCCACTTTACCCTCTTGTCCATGCTTCACAGGGGGGTGGGTGGGAGTGGAGGTTTGGGCAAAACAGCCTTCTGAATGGGTTTGGGGCAGTTTTGGCATGCTCCAGGTCAATGGCACACAGGGCAAGTGTTTGTGTGGCTTTGGATTCAGGTGTGGGGATGCGAGTGCTCTTGGAGGGTGAAGGATCTGAGGTATTGTTGTATGGGCTTTTAAGATCCAAGTGAAATTTCCCGATTCATGCCCTTATATAGGTACAGTTCACATTGACCTAATATAGGCATAGAAATCATACCCATATTTAGACATAACCCATGCAGTCCAAATACAGGCATGGCTACTTCCACCCGTACCAAAAAGCCACAATGATTTCTTGGAAAATCGACTTAAGCAGTCAGGGACATCCCCTTGCTTGAATATTGATTTGTCCAAGAACTCATGGAGTTTTCAAAAAACTGCCATTTCCTTGGGGCTCTTTACTGACGTTATTATGCCCGACTTTACGTCAAACTAGGCACCTTCAAGGTATAAATATGCCTTCATTTGCTCTAGCAAGGACACAGTGGTTCGGAGCAGCTCGACTATCTACTTGCCCGACGCAGCATGCTGTAGCAAGTGCCAAAGGAAGCCGACCCTCCAGCTGACACACTGATCGAGGAGCTGTCCATTCTCTCGCTGAGAATCCAGCTCCAGTGTGTCCAAGCTCCCCTTGCGGGGTGTTAAGAAATCGAGTCCCGAGACAGAGATACCAGACCTCCTTCATTCTAAACTAAGGTGGTGAGCTGATTAGACCCTAAAGAGAAATCTTGGATATATTCTTGGAAAAGAAACTAAACCTATGCTACACCACACTTACTTCTTCCCTCGTACTAGACTAAGGTTAGGTACATCGGGGTAGGCGTATTTTAGAAGCACCAGTTGAGTACTTTTAGCCTTTGTTATTTACGTATGTATTTATCTATGGTTTAGAAACCGCAAAATGCTTTTACAGTATTATTTTATAATACTCTTCATGTTGTACGCATTATACTTTGCAGCCTATATTATGATTGTAGCAGTTCACTTTACTTGCATGAGAAAGAAGACTGTTCAATAAATCCTTTTATTGAAAACGCCCGTCTCTCTATTTGTCTGCACCTTTGATGAAACGAAGCATGCACAATTGACTGAGTAAAATATCTATCTATTGTTTCCATGACTCTGAAGATACGTTCTTTCTTGGGGAAACAAAGTTGTCATGTTTATGCGGTTGTCAGAAACGAATCCCTTCTTGTTTATTCGAGAACGTTTCTAGTGACCTCTAAGGTATCTGGCACTCACAATTAAGTTTAATATATTCAATGGAGACCTAGTAGACATAAGTCCTACGTCAAATCTATAGGATATATTATTCCAATGTGCAGAGCATATTGGGAACAGAGGAATTACACTACATGGTGCCCAACGTTTGGTAAGGTACTAATTTAACGCTAGATACTAGAGTAACTCAGTCATGCTTTTCTTAGAGACCCCTTTTTCACTTAAAATACTCCAATAGACATCTGGAGTGGGTAAAAGGATAAAATATCCGCAATAACTGAGTAGAACAAAAATCCTATGTATTAGTTTTGGTTTAGTTCAACGTTGAATGATACAGTGGTCCAAAATATTGTGCACCTTATCTTTGTTTCCTTGAAACTTGCTCTGCAACTTTCATTAAGCAATGTCGCTTAACGGCGACAACAACGCAACTGGTGGAGCTGCAGCAACTGCAACTCAGCTGGGCTTAGACATTACAGGATTCCAACAAGACGACCCAGATGCTATAATCATCCCGGAAAACTTAAGGAAAACCATCACTATAAAGTTTATAACAAATGGCATTTTACCAAGAGGTGGTAGGGTTATTTTGTCGTGAATATCGGCAGACAGAGGTATTCTATTCATGTATTTTCTTCCCCGACGCAAATTCAGTAACACATGAGTTTCACTTCTACAAAGAAGAGGAACCTCCAACGGAATGCACTCCTTTTAGGATGTTGAAATTCCACTAACTTACCAAGAGCATGTGCTCTAGTTTAAAGGTGCCCTACAACATCAAAATCACATTGCCAGGCTCGGTCCGCTAGGTAAACCAGGAGCAACATGGCGGGTGCTAGCCAGCTATACACCACACCCTGCCATTGAAGAAATGACGGGTGCTGAACTATTAGACAATTGGTTCAATGTGTCGTGTGAACTCTGACAGTCCAACCTCCTATAAGGATTTCACAACAAACCCCTAACCAGGGGAACATAAATAAAATCACACCACAGTCTATACAATCAGTCATTGGTAAATTGCCTGGAATAAAAGGGAACAAATTTCATTCAGGATAGCTCAAACAATTACTCAAATCGAGGCAGTATTTCCCGATACTACCCATCATGAGAAACACAGAATTTTAACAATTTATTTACCAATGGGGATCGCACGACACCTGGAGGACTGTGACACTTGGGGTACAGTCTTTACTGCAATCTACACAAAAACACGTGGTGTTCTATCGAGGGCGGTTATGCCAGATGTCCTGAAACAGATTCAAATGAATACGGGGAAGAGCCTGCTTTGAATCTGAGTATGAAATTACTGAGAGATTTCAAACAGGTCTCAGCTATATTAATTAGCTAATATTAAAGTTGAGGCAGCATCCGTGGTGATCCGCCAAAAATTATGAGAATTTGATGTAACTGAGCAACCATATGAACTGGCCAGAATAATTGAAAAATCCTATGAAGAACTAGGTAGAGATAGTTGGGTGGGAAACCAATCCAACCCCAACTATTGAAAGTCCTGAAAAGTTCTTTATTAAAACCACTCTCACTACTCCCAAAAAGAAGTGGGAGAACACTAAACAAACTTTTAAAGAGAAGCTTTCACAGTCCCGAGGAAGGTCTCCTCAAAAGGAGTATGGTATCAAACAGAGGAGTAGAGGGCTATTGCTACTTGGTCATAAGTAGAAGGTCCAGCTACAGCGTGCCCTCAAAGGATACGTATATACAAAGATTGCCGTGCTGTTCCTAAGAGAAAGAGGAGATTGATACAGTGATGCGAATGAAATGGAAGGGTGACTCGAGGTTAACCCTGGGGATCCATTTTGTTGGATTTAATGCCCTCACACACCCTTTCAGGTGTCATGCTTTATCATTTGGGCCTGCTCCTCGTTGGGTCGGCGGTGCAATACCCAACGGGCAACACCTCATAGAGGGGCCCTTTGGCGGAGATCTTTTTCCAACAGCCGTATGGATGAAGTGCGGGTATGGGGCCAGAATAGAAGGTAGACGTTGAGGAGTGAGTTAAAATAAAGCTGGGGGTACCGAGAATGATTTATTCAGAAGGTCCGCTGCTTCAATTAAAACGGGTTTCTAGAGGATAGTGCTGGAATATTATGTTTCCAGAGATTCTCCAGATCTTATTATTGTCCGGTCAACATGTTTCTCGCTAGCGTAAATTTAACAAGCGATTCTTCAGGACCTATGTGACTATTTAGCAAGTATCTAAAAGTGAACTGTCTACTCTAATTCCCTAATGTGTGGTGTGTGTATGCTAGTGTGGGTGCAACAACAATTAGGGATGAAGGGAGAACAATCCTATATTACCCTTCTTATTGAAACCTGTGATAAGCTGTCACAGCCTGTTAAGGGAAGAGGAAGAGCATATCACAATTGGCTTATAAACATTCGCATTGGTGACTGTATTCCTTGTGTGGGCTGCATGCCAGTCTAAAATTTTTAACAGGCGTGTCACTGCACCAAAACACAAGTGTACATGCACTCTCAAATGTGGGAACTTAGTGAGAGTGGTTTAGAAGGAACAATAAAACATATTTACAAAGACACAGTAAAATTACCAGATTGGTGTGGTTAGCAGCAAACTATCCAAACTCACCTAAAATTTGTAACAGTCAGATAACAACAGTATCCAGCGGGTAAAGCTTCAGGTTAGATCTTCCACCGCATGGCTATGTATAGGGGAAGATCTTAGTGCCTATTGAACAGTGTGCAGCAACTGTTATAATTACATCGTATGTATGAAATACAGCATTAGTGCCTATGTTCAGTATGGCCTGCAACCTGCGCGGTATAAGTGGAATAAAATCCAGAGTTATATATCTCATGTAAAGTAGCAATTGAATGATAGCCAGCGTTGTAAGCACGATTTAAATATATCAAGCGCGTGCAAAAGTATGGCTATGATGGCGGAGTATGTCAATGTAATATGACATGGTAAATACACACGGAAACCATAGTGCGATTATATGAAAACGAGCCATGGCTCGCTTAGGTGCGAGTGTAAGTATACTCTTACCCCATGGTCACAAAAGGGCAGGATTTACCAATGGTAAGGTGTTCATTAAATCTGCCGGATGAGCGTGGTGAACCCGCTAACGTATTAAACGCATTTCAAGTTGGTGTCAAGATGAGATCTTCTCTCATTAAATGGGGCACCCGCTGCTGTATTTAACGCTATAGACAGGTTTGTGTCAAGATCAGGTTAGGCTAGGAAGTAACCCGTATGTGTGCCCCTCCGCTGCCATAATAACTGCCTTGTGAGTCAGGACCAGATTAGGCACAGAACCAACCCGGATATGTGATCCAGGTTAACAAAGCCCTTTCCTTTCATTATTGGATCTAAGGACATACGCTTACGAGTCTAATGCTGCGCTGCTGCTGACTTACTTGGGAGTCCCTGAGCTGCGTTGCTCGCACCTACCCCTCGCCGCTGGATCCGGTTGGAGGTGGGAGGCGGGGACGGGACCGGATATAAAGGGGGGAAAAAACTCCACGTGATTAAGACATTAACGCGGGGGCCATCTTGTAGCGTCTAGCTTCCGATATGTAGTGGGGCTATCTCGGAGTAGTGTCAAATACAAGAGGGTAACCAACAGTATGCTACCCCGATTTACAAGTCTTCTTTAGTGTTTTTTATTACTGTATGTGGAAGTAAGGAGTCAGGGAAAACTAGGTGTTGGGTGTAGTAGGTTACTATATTAGTGACGGCCATCTTGTAGTGGTAAAATCAGGTCATCAAAGTCATATGGTTTGGGGAACAGAAAGGCAGATGTGGTGGATACCTTTGTATTCCGGATAAACACAATCACTCCTAAGTTGTGTTACCTCCCGGTGTGGAAGGCTAAGATCCTGATAAAGGGGACTAAAGGAACAGTGGTGTGTTAGGTAAAAATATTTCAGAGGCTAATCCAGGGGACGTCTTCATTGAGGCCACGGCTGTCAGAGGACAATCTGTGGATCCAAAGTTGTTCTTTATAGAACAGGCACTGTTTAGGTATCCTGTGGTTTGCTTCAAGGATCAGCCATTGAAGGGAGTCTGGGGTATGGTTAATTTCCAGAAAATGCCTCCACATTTTTGTATTGTTTTTCTTGTACCTAAAATTGCTTCGGTGCTCCGAAATTCTTGTTTTCATGTTTCGGGTCGTCATGCCAATGTAATAGAGATTACAAGGGCATATGATCAGGTAAATACAGTTTGTGCTATTGCAGTTAGTGTGGCCTCTCATTTCCCACTTGAAAGAGTCTGTCAAGGTTATACTATTGTATTTTTTGGTGAAGGGGCATGCTGCGCACCCCCCACAAGGATAGTGGCCTGTTACTGCTGGTAGATTCCACAATGTGGTTTGGCGGTTTGTTTCGCTTGCCTTCTTAGGTCTTGTGTGTATCAAGATGTTTTTGATATTCTTAGACCTCTTAAAAGCGAATCTTGGTTGGTCTAATGTGAGTGATCCTGTGTTGAGTAAAGACCAATGGCGTCTCACGATTCTTCTCAAATGGTTTGATGCCGGTGTGAAGGTTGTCACACAGGTCATTGGTTGGATAGCCGGGGGGTCTCTTTCTTTTGGTTCTAACAGGCCCTCCCTGTTGTTATTCTGTGCTCTTTTTCTACATTTCTTGATTTCTCTGGTTGGGTAGCCTCTCTCTCTCAGGTTCCTTGAGAGAATTGTTGACTCAGTCTTATACTTGGCCATTGTGCTGCAATTATGTCGTATCCTGAGAAATTGCCCAAACGGCAGGTTGATTCGTAGGGCTTTAGGATGGTGGCTGGTGTAATGTAACAGACTATTACGGTCTGTGCTCTTTTTTTACAAAGTAGTGCAGAGGGATCCCCCTTCAATACTTATTTTTAGGTCAAGGAAAGCTATGTCACTATTGGAAGCCGTGATGGTGAACTTCAGGTATGGGTTAATGTTATTGATCCACACGAAAAACTCTGTGTAAGAGTCTTAATTACCTGCCCAAAAGATCAAGATGTCGTCTATGTATCGTTTCCATAGTTTTATGTTGTCATGATAAGGGTTTGCCAATGGAGATATATGATCCTCTTCAAAATTGGCCATGTAGAGACAGGCTGCACTAGGGGCTACCGTGCTCCCCATACAAGTTCCTTGTGTCTGATGGTAGTAGGTGCCTTTGAACTCAAAGTAGTTCTCAGTAAGGACCTTTTCTGCGCATTCCATCACGAAAGTAATAGGTGTCTGGGACGTCCATTGGGTCTTACTGAGTGCTGCTTTGATCACTCCTAGGGAGGCCCTCTGGGGGATGTTTGTGTAGAGGGCCTCAACGTCTAGGGTTATGAGTAAATCAATTTATTGGGCCTCATCGTAGTCCTGCAGTAGGGGTAACAAATCTGTTGTGTCCTGGATATAAGAAGGAATTTGCTTTACCAGGGGCTGCAGAAAATGATCACAGAACTGTGATAAAGGTTCTAACACTGAAACAATGCCAGAGACGATGGGTCGTCCTGGGACTGGTGTGATACCTTTGTGTATCTTAGGCAATGTATAAAAGTACGGGACCCTAGGGTTCTTTTTCACTAGAAAGTCTGCCTCTGTTTTACTTAACCAGCCATGACATTCAGCTGATTCCACCATGCTGGCGATGGACATTGTAAGGCGTTCTGTGGGATTTTGTGCGATAGCCTTATAGTATCGAGTGTCATCTAATTGTCTTTGACACTCTATGTCATAATCTTTGGTGTCCATTAGTACTGTCGCGCCCCCTTTGTCTGCCTGTTTGATGGTTATGGTGACGTAAATAATTAATTTACTCTCTTAATTTCTATGCAGGTAAGTACTTAATCAATAATAACTCAGATCGGATGAAAAAAGACAGAGTCCGTGGTGTGAGAGTTCTAAGGGGTTTTATTCCTAAAAAAAGGAATGGTCATGGCCAAGATATCATGTTCTGACCACCACACAGGGTGTCAGAAGGGATAGAGCGCTACATTTTATTAACAGTACATAGCTTATATACTTATTTTGCATCATTGGAAACAGTATAGAAGGCGTAACAGCTGAGAGAAGACAAGATAACAGTATTACACGTGGTACATGTGCGTAATCAAGAGGCGTGAACTAGAGGTGTGTTCTGGAAACGTCACTGATAGGTGTCACAAAGGGGCGGCACTAACAGAAAATGTGGCAATGTCAGCAGAAATCGGAAGCTTGGATGCGTGCGCAGCTGGATGACGTGTAACTGGAGGGGTGCAGGGGACTTGACATTTACACTGACGGAAAGAGACAGAAGTCTGGCATGTCAGATCAACTTGTGCTTCTATCATATCTGATATCTGATGTTTAGGAACTAAGCTATCTGGGCAGAAAGGTCTCTAGAGCAGAAGCTATTCTATACTTGCTGTGAGTGCGTGTATAAGCGCCTGAGTGTCTGTATGAGAAGCGTGGGGGCATGGGGCCTTCCATGGAAGCATGGCAACAGAAGCTATGAATTACTTGCATAGAGACAGGTCGGCCCTTTAGCCCTGTAGCTGAGGAAGGATGTTTACTGAAGCTTGCAGGCTGGAATGTATTTTCGGGGAGGGAAACAGATAACTCGAAGGTTATAGTCAATCTTGGCAGGCAGCAGGCTGAGCTGAGCACGGTGGGCCGCGCTAGAAGTAAGTCAGAGTTCACGGGTACGGGGGCTGCCTGGGCAGAGATTTCTCGGAGTCAGAAGCCAGAAAAGAGGCTCGGTGGCAGAGATTCAGGGCCTACTTCAGCCAGGGCTGAAAAAACGTAGGAGTACACTACAAAAAGACGTTGGCATAGCATACTTAGGAACGGACCATTCAACCCATTCATGGTGGGTCTGAAAGAGGACATGTTAACGGTGGACGCAAATGTATTTGCGTCTTCATAGCTGACACAGGAGGGAAGTTACATGCACTTTAACTCGTACATGGAGTCGGTGGGGTACTCGCTAGGGAACACAACTTGACCATAAAATTTATATTACCTCATTCCCTCCTTGTTCCCTACGGACCCTTCATGATATATCGATCCTCATAAATCGATCGGTTTGTTCTTGTAACATTATATGTTCATCTTTCTTTCTTTGACTGTTCGAGAGACAACTGGAATGTTCAATGCACGATGTGGCACACAGTCCACAAATCGCTGGCCCACACTGTAGGCACAGGCAGCAGCTGAATACTATAACAAGGCCAATGCCTAGGAATGATAAGATCTTCCATCCCCAAGCGGTTAACGTAGTCCAGAACCAACCGGACCAAGTCCAGGTGCCTGGATTCTGATGTATCAGATTTGCAATTTTATGCAGACGGGTAATAGCTTGATAGACAGATGGTGCGTTTTGTGGGATGAAAACACAGCAACTTGACCCGATGACCTTACAGGCTCCACCTCTATCTGCCAAGATGACGTCAATTACAAGACGATTTTGAAGGACAACAACCCGTATAGCAGATTGCTCCTCTGTTAAGTTACCTAAGGCGGAGGCAGTTTCATGTACTACAGCTTCAAGTGTTCTGGTTAATCTGCGTATTAGTTTACTGTTTTGGACAGGTCCTAGAAAGAAAAAGAATCCTTTATTGAAATCAGTGTACTGTTCCCATGCCGTTTCTGTGTAGTCGACAAGTGGAATATCTCTTTTGGGTCTATTCTGTACTAGATTCGTATTTCTATGGTAATCAGGGGGAGCTAGAAAAACAGGTGGCAGAAGGAATGCAATATAACAGGTACCATCCCAATCTGGAGGCAAACGTATGTATGCGGTATGACCACAAACAAAATAGGAGTGACTTATAGCTTTAAAGGACGATTTACCATGATCACTGAACTCGACCACAGTAGTGCATTTACTATGACCTACGTGTACTGAACCTTTCTTGCTAACACATAGTTCACCTGTGACTGGTAATACTAACATATGGGGCAGAACTGGAGCAGCTTCGGATTCAACAGTAAGGATCATAAGGCTAATTGTGTAATTACCTAATCCATATACTTCATTCTCTAGATCAGTTCCTATTCGAGTGGGAAGTCCCTCTTTATCAGGATAACAGACGTTGAGCAGGACTAAGTTCAAGTTTCCCCAAACCCAGCCCCCATCGAAGACAGCAATATCAGGATCTAAGGAATTAATTATTTTAAACCATGCCCCACAGGAGCCATTGTGAGTGAACGGGTACGGAAAGAGGGGCAGAGCTCCCTTGTAATTCTGGTAGGGAGGGAGTCGGCCACATATCCAGCAGTCGGTAGCATTATTTGTCTGATGGGAGTGGTGTAACATACTAATGAATGTATTGTTGCGCAGCGCAAGTCTGTAAGAGAGTTCATGTGCAGGAAGTTCACTAAAAGTGTGTTCAGCAGAGACATTGTAAGCAGATTGTTCACGCCTGAAAATAGGCCAATATATAGGTAGCAGAATGCTGGCAATAATAATTAGAATACTTAGAAAAAACATTATTAACAACGTCACTATACAGTGACTACGCAGTGATTTGCAGTATGTACGTTTCTTTGCTTCTCTCTCTCTCTCTCTATCTCGATCTAGGGGATACATGTCAGAAACTATTTAACCGATTCACCTAGGGGAGGACTTAAACAATTAAACTGTCTGACTTGCTAGATCGGAGCTTCATACGGTACAGTTCTTGGGGAGTCTTTTCTCGTTCGGTAACGGTAAAGTCTTTTTCCTCAACACAGTCTTTGGTGGGGGTGGACGAGTCAGAGTCCTGTTTTAGTCCGTTTTTTAGTTCATTGCAAAGTTTGATGTGACTCGTATGGACCCACCCCTTTCTCCCCTCTATCTTCACGGCGGTCCTGGTTGTAAGGAGGACGGTCTTCGGAGACTTCCAACGGGGTTCCAGCGGACTTTTCCGGTCGAAATTCCGGACGAGTACCAGGTCCCCAGGACGGACCTCATGCGCCTTTACATCGGTGTTGTCAGGGAAGGCTGCGGCAACCTGTGAACGACATGATTGGAGTGCAGACATCAAGGAGGCAAGGTAATCTGTCAACATATTACAATCAACATCAGTTATTTTCTTCGGAATGGGCGTCCCCCACATATTCGGTGGTCTGCCAAAGACCACTTCGTACGGGGATAGCCCTGATCTTGAGTGGGCGACCATTCTCATGTAGAATAGTGCCACGGGCAGGGCGACTATCCAGTCGACCCCTTTTTCCTGACAGATCTTGGCAAGGCGGATTTTTAGCGTCTGATTATGCCTTTCTACAAGGCCTGCTGCTTCGGGATGTCGGACACAGTGGAACCTCCACTGATATCCTAGCAAAAGGGAAACCTGTTTCATCAACTCGGACGAGAACGGCTGTCCGTTATCTGAATACACGACACGGGGCAAACCGTACCGTGGGAAGAATTCACGAACCAACTGTCTGGCAGTGGTCGGAGCAGTGTAGTCTGGGACTGGGTATGCTTCGGTCCAGCGGGACAGGGCACAAACAATTACAAGGACATATTTAAAACCTCGACAACTGTTCATCTGGATATAATCCATCTGAAGGACTTCAAAAGGGTGATCGGGAGGATGAAATCCTCCTTGCTCTACAGGGACGCTTTTACCTGGATTGAACTGACAACAGATCATGCAAGTACGCACTTTCTGTTTTGCTGCTGCTCGTAAGTGTTTGTTGTACCAGAGATTCTGTAAACTGTCTAACATCGCCTTCTCTCCTAGATGTGCCGGGCTATGTGCTGTATTTATCATGACTTGAACCATTGAGTCAGGGAGAAACCATATAGATTTTCCCTTCGTCACCCAACCTTGATCTGTCTGAATCCCTCCTAGTTCAGTCCATTTCTTTATTTCATCTGGAGTAGCATGTGTCTGAATGTCAATTACGTCTAGGGCGGGATCTCTAACTGTCATAGACTTTGTCGGAACTATTGTCTTTGTCACATCAGTAATCTGGATGTGAGTCAGTGCTGTATGTTTTGCTGTCTGGTCTGCCAGGTCGTTACCCTGGGAAACAGAATCTGTAACTTTAGTATGTGCTTTACACTTCATGACTGATATGCCCGAGGGCAAATGTATTGCTCCTAACAGTGCTTGAATGAGGGGACCATGTTGAATCTTGGCCCCATGAGAGGTCAGGAAACCTCGTTCTTGCCAGAGGACTCCGAAGTCGTGTACAACTCCGAAGGCATAACGGGAATCAGTGTATATGTTAACATTTCTGTTTTTAGCTAGAATACAAGCTCGGGTCAGAGCGATGAGCTCTGCTGCTTGAGCAGACAGTATGTCAATACGATGTGTTTCTTTAACTTCAGTTTCAGTGGTCACGGCATACGCGGCCACTAATTCTCCTGTACTTGTTCTCATGCATGAACCGTCCACATAAAGTGTCAGGTCTGGATTTGTCAATGGAACATCTGTTAAATCTCGTCTAGGCTTTGTTACTGCCTTAATGATTTCTATACAATCATGTGGGGCTGGATCTGTCATAACTGTTGGTAATAGTGTTGCGGGGTTCAGGATACTGCAGCGTCTGATTTCTATGTGTGGCTGGAATAGTGTTAATTCATAACCTGTCAGTCGTGCTATAGTCAAGTGTTGAGTCTGAGTTCTGTTTAACAAAACCTCTACAGAATGTGGAACTTGAACTGTTAACTGATGACCTAAAACAATTGAATCACTTTGTCTTATTGCTAACGCTGTTGCTGCTACTGATTTTAAGCACGCAGGGAGTGCTTGGGCTACTGAATCCAAAGTACTAGAAAAATAAGCACAAGGCTTATGTGAACCTGCTTGATCTTGAGTGAGGACAGACAACGCTGTACCGTCACGTTCTGTAACAAAAAGTGTAAACGGTTTGTTGTAACATGGTGTCGCTAAAACTGGTGCTTGGCATAAGGCTTTCTTTAAGTCTTCAAAAGCTTGTGTGTGTTCCTGAGTCCAAGGGAGGGCAGTCGGAGTCGCTGCCTCCTGTGTCGTTAACTGGATGAGTGGCTTGGCTAGAAATGCATACTGGGGAATCCATTGTCTGCAGTACGAGGTGAGGCCTATGAAGGCCCGCACTTCCTTTTGTGTCTGGGGTTGTGACATATTTGCAATTAACTGAATGCGATCGGGAGTGAGCTGTCTCCCCACTTTGGACAGCAAGTGACCCAAGTACACAACTTGCTGAACACAGAATTGTAGCTTCGAAGGAGACACCTTGTGTCCCTTGTCGGCCAGAAAGTGTAGAACGGTCAGTGATGCTTTTTCACATTCGGGCTCACTTCGTGCGGTGATCAGCAGATCATCGACGTATTGCAGTAAAGCGGTGTTAACTGGCATTTGAATACAATCTAGTTGTCTTTTCAGTGCTTGACTATAGATGCTGGGGCTTTCTGTGAATCCTTGAGGTGCGCGCGAAAATTTGAAACTGCGTCCATTTAAACTGAATCCGAAGAGATATTGGCTCTCTGGATCAATAGGTACGCTGAAGAAGGCGTTCTTGAGATCAATTACAGTAAAGAACGTTGCTTCTGAATCAATAGCAGTCAATAGAGAGGAGATATCGGGGACCACAGGATACTGTGGAATAATGCATTTATTTAATTCTCGAAGATCAATCACCAGCCGATATACTGGCGGTGCATTGGGATCAGTACGTTTAAGAATCGGAATGATGGGTGAATTACAGATATTGGAGTCGGTCTCGACGACCACTCCTTGGGCAATGAGCTCTTCAATGATTTTCAGTAAAGCCACTACAGCATCGGGTGGTAACTTATATTGTCTGATTCTGGGTAATACAACACCTGCCTTGAGTGTAACGCGGTATGGTGTAATGTGCATACAGCCTACATCTGTTGGGCCTTTTGCCCACAAGTAATCAGGTACATTTTTTAATCTGACATCAAACTCACGCAAAACATAATGACCCTTGAAATCCCGCAGAAAGAGTCTAACTCCCTCCGGGGAACAGCATATTATAGCTCCTAGAGCCTTCAATGTTTTAATTCCTAACAGATTTTCTGGACATGATTTCGTGAGTAACAGGTCTGTAACGCGTGATAATGGACCCACAGCCAGGGGGACTGGTTCGGATACTTCATTTACAATAGGCTGTCCTGAAAAACCCAGGGAAACATTCTGTGAGCCTGAGAGGGGTGCCCCTGGAACTTCATCATGACTTATTGTAGTGCGACTTGCCCCTGTGTCAATTAAAAACTTTCTGTCTTTTCCCAATACTTGACTGTGTACATAAGGACCTTCTTGATCCACAGGAATCTCAATAAGAGGCAAGCCACCTTCCCTCTCTAGGCTGTTTCATGTATATCGGGAATATTCGGGGTAAGCGGACTGGGCATACTGGTACATCTGCTGTGAGACTTGCTGAGTTGCGGCAATGGGCTGTGGCTGTGGTACTGCTACGGTCTGTGCTGGAGTCGAGGAAGCATGCATAGGCTGTGTATTCTGTGTAGACTGATGCTGGTTATGGTCTTGTCTAGGCGGATGCGGTCTTTCTTTAGTTTTACCTGTCGCTATGTTATGTTTCAGAACTGGGCATTCGTGTGCGTAGTGACCTGGCTGCTTGCAATAATTGCATGTCCCTTTAACAGGAGCTGCAGTGTGACTTGTCTGGGTCGTACCCTTTCTGTGTCCGTCGGATGGGACTGTCTGAGCTACTAACATTTTCATCTTTGTGTCTTTCATGCGTTTTTGTTCCTGATCTTGTTCTTCTCTAATTCTGTTCTGATGATATTGTAACATTTGTAACATCTGGGATGGCGTATTTGCTTGCCATGTACTCTCGACCTTGTACACTCTATTTTTAACTAACGGTAGGGAATTCTCGACTAACTTTGATACAAAAAGATGTGGGTACGACTCGCTACTTGGCTGGAGGCCACTATTAATAATAAAACATTTCTCGAATCTTGAATAGAAGTCACTAGTATCTTCGTCATGTTTCTGTTTACAGGACGAGATTGCATCCCAATCCTCCTTTCTAGTTGTCAATAATCTGGGCAGGACCTGTACTATCAAACCTGGTAATGCTTTAGTTTTGTCCCCAAGGCCTAACCCTGGGACCCGTTTCTTTTCTTCTTCCTCTATTTCTGCCCAGGCAATCTTTGTGTCTCCCACCTCCCATTCCTTTTCCTTTAATTTCTCGCATATACCCGTAGGCAATAATACTTTCAACATTTTCATGATATCATCATATGTATAGTCCCCCATTAATAACATGTCTTTAAGCTCTCTATGGAAACCTGCAGGGTCTTTATCATGGCATGGTACTAGTTTCTTCATTTCTAACAGTTCTAATTTAGTCAGAGGCGTGTGTACATACACGCGTTTCAAAGTTTTATCCTCACCCATAACAGGGTGCACTTCTCGTAAGGGGTTCTGACTTTCAATACCACCCCCGCATTGCATATGGTACATTTTCCTTTCTGGAGGTGGGGCGGGAACATATTCAGAGCTTACAAAGGTATCATATCTGTGTCGTTGTTCTAGAATTACTTGAATTAATTTAGTGCTTAGACCTCTCCATCTATCCATCAGTAGTGCTTCTAGTGTCTCGTGTAAGGGACCTGGATCGGAATAATGTTTTCTGTATTTAATGAGAAGGTGCTGAATCATGTATACACCTGCTAATTTCTGTTCGTCGGGGGAGAGGTTCAGAAATGTCTGCGCTACTGTGTCATCATTATATATGTCTGCATTTTCAGCCCATGATACAGCTGATCGGGCTAGTTCTTGTTCATCCATAGAATTGAGTACATGGTACCCAACTCGATCTCGAAGCCTTTTATCAGTTTCCTGGAACTGATGCTCAGCAGAATTCGGATTTGTTAAGGCAGAGAAGAAAACTCTCTTGCTCTCTGGACGGATACCCTTCCTAAGGTAAGTTCCCTTACCTACATATGCTATTGTTCCTACATTTCTTTCGGATTCTTCCTGTACTTCTTCCTCCTCGGAGGAAGCCTTTTCTTTCTCTTTCTGGTGTACTGCTATCACTGCTTTCTTAATCTTCTTGTACATAGAGTCTATGCAATTTTGTCTGTCATGTCTTCCATCAGCTATATTTTGACCCCACTTGTTCAATGCGTCTAATTCACTCTGATCTGTTCCGGGCCTGTCTCGTTCTCTTATTAGACAATTTATGAAAAATCGTAGTATCAGTGCTTGCATGCCAACTTTCTGTTTCTCCATGGCATCCTTAATACTGTCAGAGTCCTTTCCTGTCTGAACGAACTCATATATTCTGTCTAGACGATCCTTCATTCCTGCATAGCATAACAAGCTATCAGTAGCGGATCTTAACCGTAATGATGCCAATATCATTAAATCGTCTTTTCCGGGTACTGGATCATATCTGCAAACTGACATGTTTTCTTTTAATGCGTCAAGGCGGGATGAATTAGAGGAGTGGGGAGACCTGTACGTGAGAGGACTCTGCATATCTCTGAGATTGAATCTGTGAGTTGGTGGCGGGGTCTGAGGACCCGCGGTCGCACCTCCTGAAGCGGACGCTTGTACATTACCTCCCTGTGGAGTCTGTATCTGGGCTTGAACTTGTCGTTTAGGTGGATCAGGTAAACGTGGTTTCGGTAGGTCAGTTTTGAATACGGGAAGTGGCGGGGCTGGCGGAACGGGAGAAGTCTGTTGCGGTACCGGCGGAACGTGACCTGGGGGTGGAGTGCCACCCCCGTCCCTGTCAATAGGCAGGGCACGAACAGGCAGATTGGTGTAAGCTGGTGCTACATCGTCTAAGTATGAATTTAGGAATATGTCTTTAGTAGTCTTATGCATTACTTTAGTTGGAACTAATGGTGACGGCAAATTTTTCGGTATTTCTGAAATGGCGTCAGGGGTACCTTCGGCCAAAAGATACATGTTGTTCACTTGGCTATTTCGGATGCGATCTATTTGTTCTGATTTTACTCGAATTCCTTCAATAACTAATTCGTTTTCTTGAGCCTTTTCTGATTCTTTAAGTCTGTCTTCTCTACGGAGTGCTCTTTCAGCACGTTTATGTGATTCCTTACGCCAAAATTCTATGGCGTCTTTCTGAGATTGTCTGGCTTTCTTTTTCCGTAATGCTTCTTCTACCTTTATGATGCACTCGGCATCCCATGTTCCGTTAACTGGCCATCGGTATCTTTCCTCTAGGTGCTTGGTATAATCGGTCCATAACTCTAGATACAATATGGCGTCTATGCCATGTTTGTTATACATGAAATTACCTGGAGTGTCCCTAGGGGGGATTGGAATTTCTTCCTCTAACATCCCTTTCCTAGTTCCTATCTGCTTTAACTTGTTGAAAAACGGCATTGTGTCTACTTGATACTGAAATGCTCGATCCTTGATACTTAATTCTGAATGTAACTATTTATACAAGAAAACACAATAATGCACAAGGAAAACAATCACATTCATACCACGACATTAATCACAAAAACATTTAAAACATAGATGACTACCCCACTATACTAGATGTACTACTAAACAGTACAGATACACTGTTGTAACAGTGCAAAAATTCAGAAATTCGGAATACTAGATATACTGCTAAACAGTACAGATACACTGCCTAAAAACAGTGCAGACCGGACTTGCGTACCCAAACCCGTCTAGATACGACCCAGCAATGGTACTCACCGGGAAGCACGGAAACAGAAGGCCTCGGAAAAACTCGACTGGACTCGACTCGATACTTCGGAAAACTTCGGAAAACTTCGGGAATTTTCGGAAAACTTCGGAAACCTGGTGGGCCTCTTGACACCTCGGACCTTGCTTCTTTCGGCTAGGCTCTGGTCGGGATCCTCCGCACTCCTCACCGCCTCGTCTGGGCACTGATCGCAGTCTTCGTCACCTCCGTGGGTCAGAGGGAGATGCAGGAAATCCTGCCGGTACGCGTATGTTCCTTCTAACTGATGGCAGGGGACAGAGCTTGCAATGCGCCAACCGGCGCGTGAGGTGGGGGAGGGGTCCCTGTTCGGGCGCCAAAATGACGTAAATAATTAATTTACTCTCTTAATTTCTATGCAGGTAAGTACTTAATCAATAATAACTCAGATCGGATGAAAAAAGACAGAGTCCGTGGTGTGAGAGTTCTAAGGGGTTTTATTCCTAAAAAAAGGAATGGTCATGGCCAAGATATCATGTTCTGACCACCACACAGGGTGTCAGAAGGGATAGAGCGCTACATTTTATTAACAGTACATAGCTTATATACTTATTTTGCATCATTGGAAACAGTATAGAAGGCGTAACAGCTGAGAGAAGACAAGATAACAGTATTACACGTGGTACATGTGCGTAATCAAGAGGCGTGAACTAGAGGTGTGTTCTGGAAACGTCACTGATAGGTGTCACAAAGGGGCGGCACTAACAGAAAATGTGGCAATGTCAGCAGAAATCGGAAGCTTGGATGCGTGCGCAGCTGGATGACGTGTAACTGGAGGGGTGCAGGGGACTTGACATTTACACTGACGGAAAGAGACAGAAGTCTGGCATGTCAGATCAACTTGTGCTTCTATCATATCTGATATCTGATGTTTAGGAACTAAGCTATCTGGGCAGAAAGGTCTCTAGAGCAGAAGCTATTCTATACTTGCTGTGAGTGCGTGTATAAGCGCCTGAGTGTCTGTATGAGAAGCGTGGGGGCATGGGGCCTTCCATGGAAGCATGGCAACAGAAGCTATGAATTACTTGCATAGAGACAGGTCGGCCCTTTAGCCCTGTAGCTGAGGAAGGATGTTTACTGAAGCTAGCAGGCTGGAATGTATTTTCGGGGAGGGAGACAGATAACTCGAAGGTTATAGTCAATCTTGGCAGGCAGCAGGCTGAGCTGAGCACGGAGGGCCGCGCTAGAAGTAAGTCAGAGTTCACGGGTACGGGGGCTGCCTGGGCAGAGATTTCTCGGAGTCAGAAGCCAGAAAAGAGGCTCGGTGGCAGAGATTCAGGGCCTACTTCAGCCAGGGCTGAAAAAACGTAGGAGTACACTACAAAAAGACGTTGGCATAGCATACTTAGGAACGGACCATTCAACCCATTCATGGTGGGTCTGAAAGAGGACATGTTAACGGTGGACGCAAATGTATTTGCGTCTTCATAGCTGACACAGGAGGGAAGTTACATGCACTTTAACTCGTACATGGAGTCGGTGGGGTACTCGCTAGGGAACACAACTTGACCATAAAATTTATATTACCTCAATGGAGGGGTCATTGGCCAATGTGTCGAGAATATCCCTTTCATCCTTGAAAATGTTGCTGAAAGAGGAAATACCAGTTAGGTTATTAACATCTTTCAGTACTGCTTGCTCAAAGCTAAGGACCTCTCTCTGTACCATGCCGCTGTGAGGGGTAAAGGTAAATGGGTTATGTAACCCAGTGTCATCACAAGTTTCCTGCGGTTTGCCTTCGAAGAAGGCGTGCAATCTGATTTTTCTAAAGAATTTCTGCAATTCAACAGTTTGTAGAAAGTTGTCAGTTTTAGGCGAAGGGACAAATCTGAGTCCCTTTTGTAAAACCCTCTCTTGTTCAGGGGTTAACTGGTGTGAGGAAAGATTAACAACAAGGCTAATTTCTAGCTCATTTTGCTCCGAGTGTCCATTCCTTGGGGTGTCGTGTCTTCCCACTGGGCCCGTTTGTCCGTTGCATTTCCTCTCTTTCGCCCTCGCCCTCTGCCCCAACCTCTGTCTAAAAAAGGAAGGTTTCCCTGGGGGGCAAATTGGGGAGGTATTGTGGGCCAAATTGTGGCATGGCGTGAGGGAACTGGGGATATTGCCAAAGTGGGTGTCCATGAAATGGCATTTGTGGGTGAGGCAATGGATATTGTCCACGTCTGCCTCCTTAAAAGGAGCCCTCTGAAAAGATATATAACTTCAGGAACAGGGATAATTTGAAAAAATCTGATAGATATCAAGATACTGATGCTCGTTCCTCTGGTACCTTTCAGACTTCCTCACAGAAATCGGAAAGAAGAGGACGGTCACAATACAAGGAAGAAGGCGTGAAGTCCAAAGACGATCAACACGTTCCAAAAAATAAGAAAAGCCAATTAACCAAAAAGAAGGTAGAAGGTCTAAAAATTAGGCATGCCGAGGATCTTAAGGACACAACTCAAGAATATGGAGTGCACCCATACAATGCTGGACAGCACAGCAGAAGTCCCCATAGCTCGCAAGATCTTGAAGGATAATCTGGAGACAGTGGACTTGAATGAGTAAATCCAAGTTGAAACTGCTGATACCAGGGTTAGTGTACCCCATAAGTTTTATGAAGTAACGCTTTGGATGGAGGGGGACATAACTAGGAAAATAAGAGCACTCTTTTGGGAGAAGCTCTCTAAGGGTTATGATCTTCTTCTAGCTGAAAAAGACTGGCCACCTAATTTCATCAGGGAGTGCCCACATGCAGTGGCGGTTCGTCCATTGGGGCGTTGCCCCACTAGCCATGGCCCATGGACGACTGTCACGTCACTGACACTGCGCAGGGCATACCAAAAATTAGAATTACGAGCGCAGCGCGGCCAGCGCCGACAGTCATAATGATTTATTTTCGGAGTGTGAGTCACTAACTGTAGTGACCTCATCGCGATCGCGGAAGGGTGGGGGGGCGGGCCTGTGGCAGTGAGTGGCAGGCTGGCAGATAGCAGCGTGTCAGGGAGGGCAGCAGTGTGTGTGCATTTAGGACAAGTCATTTTTTTTTTATTGCCCACGCATGCGCACACACGCAGTAGCCCCTTCCCTCCTTCTCCTCCTCCTCCTCCTCTAGCAGGAACACAGGCAGAGACCCGGGGGAGCCGGGTCTCATTATGGGCAGTATAAGCCCTGCTCTTTAACCAATCCTTGAGCAGTGGGGATGTTATGCTGCGCCAGGATTGGCTGAGTTACCGCCGCGCACGAGCCCTAGAATTTAAACTAGGCCCACCACGGGCACGAGGAGCGCTGCGGCCGCATCTCCAGCGCTGGGTGTCCCACAGCGTCAGCGATGCCCGGAAGATTGCTGCACCTGCGAGTGTCAGTCAGTGAGCAGCTCATGAAAGCTGCCCTGCAAGACCACCAGAACAGTCTGAGGATGCCACCACCAGGATGAGCGACAGGGCACGGCAAGCCCCGCTGTGGCACTGAAGTTAACAACTAAAAAAAACAAAGCCAAACTGTACTCCCCGCGGCCCCGCCTAAACTCTCTGAGTAGTACGTACCGGTAGAGCTGCCAGCTGGGTGAGATCCGATTCCGACCTAGTCTCCTGCTTTATAAGGAGGGCGGGTCGCGGGAGCTGTTAAGGAAATCTTAGAGAATGGATGAGAGAGCGCTGTAAGTGTATGCCCCCCTGGGGTCCACCACCCATATGTTCTATTCGGGCAGCCGGGCATGCTGTCGGACTCGGGGAGGAAGGAGGCCGAGATCAGGGAGCAAGTAGCAACAGAGGAGGAGGATAAAGAAGTCGGTCCAGTTCATGCACAATTACAATGACTCAGCCGACCTGCTGCCTTTGGACGGGCTGAAGAAACTGGGGACATCAAAGTCGGTAGCCAGATACTGTGAGTCACTCTGTGAGCATTTACTAATTACATCCCTCCCTCACCCTTACTTTTACTTAGGAACATTTCTCGTAACGTACACCTTTTCCTCCCATCATGGTGTGCAGTGGGTAAAAGTAATGTTCAGGTGGGTCTTCTGGGGTGGTTTATTTGCTGGGTTATTTCATCAACGCCTGCCTGCAGGCACTCCAATGCCCCATGCGAGCTGTCGGTGTTCCCCCAGTTAAATCGGACTACCTTTGCACTTATCCTCCTGTGCAGGGCCACAAGCAGATTGTCTTCACCCCGATGACGTGGTCTTCTGTCTTGGCAGATTGTCTTGTTGCCTGAAGTGCACTGTGAAACGCTACCTGGAATGACCACTTTGGCCTATGTCTTCATTATGGGTCTTTTTAGACGGTGCAGTGTAACTGAGCTCAAACTCCTGTGTCACCCAGGTCACTTCGCAGTGTTCATTGGGTTTTGCCCATTACTTGTCCCAGAGCTCTGTAGGTGCCTCAGTCATCTCTCTGGGTGCCTTGAAGTATTGTGTTGTAGTCCTCTCAGCACCGAAGACGTGATTTGCCGCAGTGTCGAGGGCATGCAAGTGGAGCGGGTGGAGGGAGAAGGGAGAAAGCCCCCTCATTAGACAGAGACATGCTGCAATGTGTTTGGTGGCCTGTGCGCACTCTCTCACATGGCAGGCCACTGGTATTCCAGTCTGCGTGCCTGTAGCCATTCTTCAGTCCTCACCATCCTGGGCCTCTAGGCTCCTGACTATTCCACCCACCCTCCTTCACTTTCTCGGAGATGCTCCCAGCTTGCCCCAGCACTCACAGGTGGTAGCAGCAGCACATAATCACCGGTGCTCCAGACAAAACTGTGACCTCCCGACTGTCAATAAATGTTGTGACTAGAGTGGGGAAAGGACGTGTTCAAGGTGAGTGAGCACGCAATAATTATTTATACAGAGAGAGAAGAGGTAGTAGCATCCTATATGAAATGGGGGGAAATTACTCTTTCATTCGTTTTTGTCCCCTCCCCCCGACTCTCTTTAGTGGGATATTTACAACAGCAGCCCTTAACCCTAGAGGGAAGTACGACATGATTATTATATGTTTTAATAATTATAGTACTGCTGTGCCTGTGTCGAAGTTTTATAGATTAAGCTTTTGTTTTTTATAATTTTGTGAAGTGTCACCATCCATCCATGTCGCAGCATAGCACTCAATTACGAATCTTTTACTTGCTTTATGGGACACCACATTATCGCTTCAGTTTATTGAAATGCAGCCTAATCTCAAGCATACTAATGTAGTCTTACTTACACATGAGTTTAAAGAAACACCACTCGACTAGCAGGTGGCTTGACAGTACAAGGCAGCAAATTCGACATTCCAGTGCTTTGAGTCTCCGCCAAAAGGCATATTTTTCCACAGAAATTGTACAAAGTCCATAGGGGAAAACGGAAATGCTAATTTGTAACTATTTATAAACATCTCTAAAATGAGTTCCCACATTTTAGAATTAGCCTGGGTGAGTGATGTCTGTGTGAGTGCAGGTTGAGCAGTGAGCCTGTGTGAGTCTAGGGTGAGTGATCTCTGCGAGAGTGCAGGTTGAGCAGTGTGCCTGTGTGAGTCCAGGGTGAGTGATGTCTGTGTGAGTGCAGGTTTAGCAGTGTGCCTGTGTGAGTCCAGAGTGAGTGATGTCTGTGAGAGTGCAGGTTGAGCAGTGTGCCTGTGTGAGTCCAGGGTGAGTGATGTCTGTGTGAGTCCAGGGTGAGTGATGTCTGTGAGAGTGCAGGTTGAGCAGTGTGCCTGTGTGAGTCCAGTGTGAGTGATGTCTGTGTGAGTGCAGGGTGAGAAGTGTGCCTGTGTGAGTCCAGGGTATGTGATGTCTGTGTGAGTCCAGGGTGAGTAATGTCTGTGAGAGTGCAGGGTGAGCAGTGTGCCTGTGTGAGTCCAGGGTGAGTGATGTCTGTGTGAGTGCAGGGTGAGCAGTTTGCCTGTGTGAGTCCAGGGTTAGTGATGTCCGTGTGAGTGCAGGGTGAGCAGGGTGCCTGTGTGAGGCCAGGGTGAGTGATGTGGATGGGTGAATGCTGGCTTAGTGATGTGTCAGGGAAGGGTGAGTAAGGGGTCTATGAGTGCAGGGTGACTGTGCCTATATGAATGCAGGGAGAGAGATGTATCTGTGCAAGTGTAAAGAGACTTGTCTGGCTACTCCCAGAGATGTATTCGCCAAGCCACCTCTTACTGAAATGTGCTTGAGAATGCACCATTTGCCCACTTTTTTCAAAATGTTCTCGTGGGAGAAGCCCCGACCCCCCATAGGTGGTTCGGCCTCACTCGTTGCGCTGCGCTCGCTCGCCACAGTGCAGTATTTACGGCACACCACTTTCAAATGTCACCAGCCGCCACTGTCCACATGGCGAAGACATCATTATGCCAGCCTTCTCCAATCACATTCCAATTCACTTAAAATACACCTATGCCAGAAAATGGACCGTAGCCCAGGCTCCAGCATTATATAAAAAGCATGTAGGATGGAAAGAGGATTCCCCTCACCATAAAATCCAGTTAAAAACTCAACCAACTGTACAAAGGCAGTATACAGTAAAGCAAGAAGCTAAAAAACAGGTCAGTGAAATATTAGATCAACTTGAATACAAAGGGGTGATTAAAACATGCACCTCGTCAATGAACAATCCTTTGTTTCCTGTCTCCAAACAGGACAATACATATTGTCTAGTTTTGGATTACAGACATTTAAAATCCTGTTGCAAAACGTTTGCAGTACAAAATGCACACAGTTCAGCACTAATGAATAACTTTGCGCATAAAAAATATAAAACTACATTAGATATTTCTAACAGTTTCTTCTGTGAAAACATTGCACCTGAAAGCAGGTACTTGACAGCTTTCTCAATTATGGGGACACAGCGTCACTTCTGTCGTTTCCCCCTGGGATTCAAGAATAGTCCAGGGTTATTTTCAGCTAGAGTAACAGAGTTAGTACAAACATATGATGATGATGCATTATCTTATGTCGATGACATGTATCTAACAGACAATGACATGGTCAGGCACTTGAACAGAGTGTATACCGTTATAGTTGGATTTGCTTCTGAGGGGTATAAATTCAACTTTAAGAAATCAAGGATTGCCCACCTCAATGTCCTCTTTCTAGGATACGAGTTATCAAGTGAAGGCAAAAGCCTGGCAGCCAACTTTTTAGAAAAGTATGCTGCTCCAACCTCCAAAAACATTGAAAAACTTACAATTCCAGGTTTCCTAAATTTTGGAAAAACTTAGGGTCAGATGAAGGTAGCCTAATACCGTCCGGTAACAGCCGAAATGACAGAATTTCAGCCGTTACCGACCGGTATTAGGCTTTTTAGCTGTAGGAGGCCAAATTGAAGGATTCAGTAATTTACCGAATTGGTAATTTAAGGAATCAGCAAATTACTGAATCCTTAAGATACCGATTTGGTAATTTACCAAATCCCTACTGTGGGGAGCACTCAAGTGAGTGCATTTCTCATTTAAGGATTTGTTATTTACCACCAACTACAAGTTGGTGGTAAATATCAAAAACCATTAAAAAAGCAATTTTGTGCTTTTTTAACAGTGCAATGTGGCACACATACATGCCCTTTGGGCATGTATGTGTGCCACATGTGCACCCATGCACTATTCAGGGGGCAAACAGGGTGTCAATGGGACACCCTGCCACCCTTGTAAGTCTTCCCCCTATTACCGATTCGGTATTTACCGAATCGGTATTTCCCATTCATAGCTTTGGGCCTCCAGGCCCGTAGGAATGAATGAGAAATACCGATTCAGTAAATACCAAATCGGTAAATACCGAATATTACAGATTCGGTAATATTTACCGAATCATTAGCTAAATCACATTTACCAATTCCTAAATACCGAATCGGTAAAATTCGGTATTTAGGAATCGGTAATATGTGATTACCTACATCTGGCCCTTACATTCTCAACTACGCAGAAAGGGTTTAACCTCTCTACGAAGTAATCAGACCTGATTTCAAAACTACTAATTGGACTCAAAAACACACAGAAATTTCGCGTTCAGTGCAAACAGACATGTAAGTAACAACCCATTTACAGACATGCTTAAACGTACGCAACCTTGTATTCAGAATAATCCCAGGAAGATGTGGATTCATGTACTTAACCTTTAATGAAGGTGAAAAAGTACCAATTGCTTATAAATCACACTTGTACACACAAGCTGAAATGAAATTCACTTCTACAGAAAAAATTCTGACAGTGGTTCAAAACTGCAGTAGCGAATGAGAGAGCCCTCGCACAGGGTAAACGCATAATGGTCATTACTCCTGTACCTGCCTTAGAGACAGTGACAAAAGCAAGCATTCCAAATGCAAAGGCTTTACATCCAAGATGGATACAATGGGTTAACTCTCTTGCTGCAACAGACGTTGAATACGTTTTTGACCCCTATTTGAAATCACAAGAATTTCTACAATACGAACAAGAATGTACTCTACCCATTGAGATTCTGCCTCTAGAACAGTTCAAGTGTATAATTTATACAGACGGATCAGCACAACCCGCAATTGGGGGTAAACAAGCTTATAGTGCTGCATGCGCGATCGTCAAAGGTTGCTGGCGCAATGGTATATTCCGACCTATGGCCATAAAAACACAATCTCTCGGAGATTGTACAGCTCAGCGAGCTGAACTTCAAGGATTTAAGATGGCGCTTGAAAATACTGATTGCGAATTCCCCACACTCATAGTGTGCGATTCATATTACTGCGTTCAATCTTACAATGAATACTTGCAGAATTGGATTTAAAATGGTTTCAAAGATGCAAAAGTTGGCACAATCAAGCATAAGTTGCTTTGGGGATAAGTAGTTCAATTACAGAAAGAACCACAAAAGACAGACGTGATCCATACACTGAATCATCAGCTTGATGGCGTTCACATTGCAGGGAATTCATTGGCTGACGAAGCCGCGAAGGCAGCTGTACAAACGGCTTCCGTAGCTGCAATTACTCGTTCGAAAGCAAAAATAGACAGCAAAATAATGCAGGCTGTTGCCACTTCCAACAAAGACAGCGGTGAAACATTGCCAAAAGGCTTTCCACTCAAATACTCATATATAACTGATGTAAATAATGTTCCTTTTGCTCCAATCCCTGGAGTGGGGGGATAGAGTAATTCCACACATGGAACATAGATTAGGACTAATCTTAGCAGCACATGAAGGGCTCACCTCTGCACACGCAGGTGTTTCCACCACAGTGTCATTATTCAAACAAAGATACTGGTGGCCACGCATGAAGAAACAGACCAGAAACTATGTTTTGGAATGTGAAATCTGCCAGAAAATGAAGGTTTTACAGTGAAACGCCCGGCGCAGACACCACTTCTAATTTCTGATAAACCATTAGCATGCATTTACCTGGACCACTGCGGTCCCTTACAGATGGATGGTAACTATAAATATATCATGGTCACAATGGATTCATGCTCAAGGTTCATTTGGATGCGGCCTCATCGCTCGGTTGACGCCCGAAGTGTTATAAAAGATTTGCGAGTCTTTATCGGCACATACGCAGTTGGCACGCTACATTCTGACCAGGGTCCTGCGTTTAGCTCCAAAAGCTTACAAGGGGGCCATGGCCAATCTGGGTGTTGTATTCTAGTCCATTCCAACCTGAGGGAAATTCTGTAGTGGAGAGAAAAAAACGGGACATAAAGCAATCTATAGCAGTTAGGGTATTAGGCTTGGGTGACGGGTGGGTCAAACATCTAATAAGTGTCCAACGTAGTCTAAATAATCTGCCAAGAAATTCTCTGGGTGGAATCACTCCATATGAAATCCTTTTTGGTACTAGAATGATTGACCAGGACCTTGATCGTCACACTTCAGTGGTAGAACAAAAACCTTTTGATATCAAAGACCGTTTGGCTGTTTTGCAGGACTTAAATGAAACAAGGAGAAGTCAAAGCAACACATTACAGAAGCCAACGACCACTGAAGGGGAACCACCCATCCCAGCAAGACATGCCTGGATTCCAAAGATTGGGGATCTAGTCAGAGAAAAGATTGCGGATCAGAAGGAATTTGGGCCTTCTTACAGACAACTTGTACCTGTACTAGCAATCCACGGATCAAGAACAGTGTTACTGCTGCCCCTTGCTGGAAGAAAGGAGAACAGGTTCAAGTTCAAGTTCAGGAATTTGTATAGCGCAGTACTCGCCCAGAGGGTCTCAAGGCGCATGAGGGAGGGTGGGTGCATTACTTATCAAAAAGCCAGGTTTTTAGCTGCTTTCTGAAGGAGAGGTGGTTCTGTGTAAGGAGGAGGTGAGTGGGGAGAGAATGCCAGGTTTTGGCCGCTAAGTAGGAGAAGGATCTTCCTCCCATGGTGGATCTATGGATGCGCGGAATTGCGGCAAGGGCTTGATTGGATGATTGTAGTTGGCGGGTAGGTGTGTAGAAGGACAGTCGTGTGTTGAGGCATTCGGGTCCTAGGTCGTAGAGGGCCTTGTGTGCATAGGTGAGGAGACGGAACGTTATTCTCTTGTTGACGGGGAGCCAGTGGAGGTCTTTCAGGTGACCGGAAATGTGAGCTTGACGGGGGATGTCCAGTATGAGTCTGGCTGAGGTGTTTTGGATGCGTTGGAGTTTTTTCTGTAGTTTGGCTGTGGTTCCGGCGTAAAGGGTATTTCCATAATCTAGTCGGCTAGTGACCAGTGCGTGGGTGACTGTCTTTCTTATTTCGGTGGGGATCCAACTGAAGATTTTTTTAGCATGCGTAGGATGTTGAAGCATGAAGATGAGACGGCGTTGACTTGTCTGGTCATCGAGAGGGAGGAGTCTAGCATGAAGCCCAGGTTACGTGCGTGATCTGTAGGTATGGGTGCTGTACCCAGGGCCGGTGGCCACCATGAGTCGTCCCAGGCAGAGGGGGATGATCCTAAGATGAGGACTTCCGTTTTGTCCGAGTTTAGTTTTAAACAGCTGTTCTTCATCCATTCGGCTACTTCTTTCATTCCTTCGTGTAGATTGGTTTTGGCGGTGTTTGGGTCTTTGGTGAGGGAGAGGATCAGCTGGGTGTCGTCTGCGTAGGAGATGATGTTGAGGTTGTGTTGGCGCGCAATGGATGCGAGGGGACTCATGTATATGTGGAAGAGGGTGGGACTGAGTGATGATCCTTGTGGTACGCTGCAGATGACTTCGGTGGCTTCTGATTTGAATAGGGGGAGGCGGACTCTCTAGGTTCTTCCAGCGAGGAATGAGATGATCCGGTCCAAAGCTTTTCCTTGTATTCCGGTGTTGCTGAGGCGTTGTATGAGGGTGCTATGACAGACTGTGTCTAAGGCGGCGGTGTGGTCAAGTAGGATGAGGGCAACTGTTTCTCCGTTGTCCTGTAGCGTTCGGATGTCGTCTGTAGCCGCGATGAGGGCAGTTTCGGTGCTATGTTTGGCTCAGAAGCCGGACTGTGAGGGGTCGAGGGAGTTGTTGGATTCAAGGAAGGCGGCGAGCTGACTATTGACGGCTTTCTCAATGACTTTGGCAGGGAATGGGAGGAGTGAGATTGGGCGGTAGTTCTTAAGTTCAGAGGGGTCTGCTGTGGGTTTCTTCAGAAGGGCGCTGAGTTCGGCATGTTTCCAGCTTTCCGGGAAGGTAGCGGAGTTGAAGGAACAGTTGATGACATCGCGGAGATAGGGTGCGATGATGGAGTCTGCTTTGTTGAAGATGTGGTGGGGACATGGGTCGGTTGGTGAACCTGAGTGGATGGAGTTCATCAGGTGGATGGTGTCTTCAGTAATGATTGGGTTCCAGGCTCAAAGGTTGTGAGAGTGCTGTTTTGGTTCGGAGGTGGGTGGAGTGGTCTGTTCTTCGGACTGGTTTTCAAAGCTGTTATGTATGTCCGCGATTTTGTTGTGGAAGAAAGAGGATAAAGAGTCGCAGAGGTCTTGGGAGGGAGTGATGTCGTTGGTGCCGGCGGTGGGGTTGGTAAATTCTTTGACGATGTTGAATAGTTCCTTGCTGTTGTGGGCGTTGTTGTCGAGTCGATCCTTGAATGCTGATTTCTTGGTGGATCGGATCAATTGGTGGTGTTTGCGGGTGGCGTCCTTGAAGGTGGTCAGGTTGTCAGTGGTTGGGTTTTTTCTCCAGGTTTTCTCGAGGGTACGACATAACTTCTTGGATTTCTTAAGGTCATCGTTGAACCAGGGGGCCTTTTTGCTACCTTGTTTGATCTGGTGGTTTTTCAAGGGTGCTAATTCGTCAGCGCTGTGGGTGATCCATTGTGTGAGTTTGGTGGCAGCTTGGTTTGGGTCCGATGGTATGGCAGGAGGGTTTTGGTTAAGCGCTGTGAAGAGTTGGTTGGTGGTGATTTTGTTCCAGTTTCTTCGAGGAATAGGTTGTGGGGGGTTGTGGGTCGTGGTCTTTTTGTAGTTGAAGTGAACGCAGCTGTGGTCCGTCCAATGGAAAGCTGTGGTGTGATTGAAGGAGATGTGTTTGCTGGAGGTGAAGATAGGGTCGAGCGTGTGTCCGGCTATGTGGGTGGGGTCAACAAGTTGTTTGAGTCTGAAATTGGCCAGGTTGTCCAGAAGGGTGGTGGTGTTGCTGTCGTTTTTCTTTTCCAGGTGGAAGTTGAGGTCTCCCATTAGAATGTAGTTCTCGGATGTGAGGGCATGTGGGCTGATGAAGTCAGTGATGTCTTCGTTGAATTGTGTGCGGGTTCCTGGTGGTCTGTAGATGAGGGTGCCTCTAAGTGTGGTCCTGGGGTCAGTGTGGATCTGGAAGTGAAGGTGTTCGGCGGTCGCGAGGTTATCGTCGGAGCTGGTCGTGATTCGGATGGTGTTCTTATGGACGATGGCGATGCCTCCGCCTGTTTGGTTGGTGCGGTCTTTTCGGATGATCTTGTAAGCGTCCGGGATGGCTATGGCGATGTTGGGCGCTGATGAGGTGTACATCCAGGTTTCTGTAAGGAAGGCGACGTCCAGCGATGTAGTGTCGAGTAGGTCCCAGAGTTCAGTGGCGTGTCTGTGGACCGGGTGGGTGTTCAGCAGGATGCACTTCAGGTGGTTAGAGTCGGAGCTGTGTTTGGAGGAAGTGGATTTGGTGTGGGTCCTGATGCAGGTGAACTTGCAGGAGTGGCAGGCGAATGGTCCATGGGTGTGTCCTGGGGCAGCTTCGGAGCATTGTGGTGTGCGTCCGGGGTTAAGGGCCAAGACGTTATGCGGGTGGAGTGGGTTTTGCGAGGACCAGGGGGTCTGGCGCTGGGCGCGGTCCAGGCGCGGACGGGCGTAGACGGGCTTACCTTTGGCGCACCTTCGGCATGCATGGGGCGCGTCCGCTGCGCGTGAACGCTGCGGGCAAAAGCATCTGTCATATGTGGATAGTGGAAGGGGAGGGGCGAGGGAGGGTCAGCTGGGAGGCGGGAGCGGGGTGGAGATCAGGGCAGGGAGGCACAAACAACAACAACAAAATAGCAGCAAGCCAATAACGAAACAGGACTGGGGCACAATCGGAAACAGCGCGATGCAAATGGCAGTGGCGCCAGCACAATCAGGCACAAATAAATCTGCAGGCAGCACAGCACAAGTTAAAAAGTCGTACAAGCGCACCTTGGCAATCAAGCGCTACGATCTCATTAACCTCAGCAATTTGGTAAATAATAATAGGCAGGCGGGGTAATCTATCGCTACGAATTAAAATAAAATAATTATACAGGCTAAAGCAGTGCAAAGCGAGATCGCTACAATACCAGGAGAGGCAGGGAGCAGCGTGTGGAGCGACCGCTTTTGCTGAGAGCAGGACGGTCACAGCGCTACCACGGCGGAGCGGGGTAGTCAGTATCAGTGGGAGGGAGGGTCAGCTAGGAGGCGGGAGAGGGTTTGAGATCAGAGCAGGGAGGCACAAACAACAACAACAAAATGGCAGCAAGCCAATAACGAAACAGGACTGGGGCACAATCTGAAATAGCGCGATGCAAATGGCAGTGGTGCCGGCACAATCAGGCACAAATAAATCTGCAGGCAGTACAGCACAAGTCAAAAAGTCGTACAAGCGCACCTTGGCAATCAAGCGCTACGATCTCATTAACCTCAGCAATTTAGTAAATAATAGTAGGCAGGTGGGGCAATCTATCGCTACGAATTAAAATAAAATAATTATACAGGCTAAAGCAGTGCAAGGGGGGATCGCTACGATACCAAGTGAGGCAGGGAGCAGCGTGTGGAGCGACCGCTTCTGCTGGGAGCAGGACGGTCAGGTTCGTATCTATCGACCTGGTAAAACCACATCATGTGGCCAATCATAAGTAGTAGGCCCAGTGGACTCCAAAGATGTAGCAGACAACCAAATCTTGATACTATCCAAGAGGTTCAAACTGAGAGACTCATCACCTTCGAGGAATCTACAGTGTGACAAGAAGGATTCAGCAATAAAGCTGTGGAACTTGTGCCTCTTGAAACCCAAATAACAGTTTGTCAAGACACTCCTGTCTACAATGATCTCAAATCTGACTATACTAATATGACGAAGGGTCCAGTAACTCCATTGATTTCAAGTAATCCTGATGCAATACCTACCATTGATAGAACTGCCTCTGGCTATTTAACTTTGATATGTTTTCCGAGGATCCCAGGGAACCTGAAACAACGCCAGCAAATACAACTTTTAAGGAACAAGCAACCGAACGTTTTCATCACATGGAAAAGACTTATCTGGTTTCACCATGGGTTGAACTTTGGATTGTGCTAGGCGTACTTTTTCTTCTACTTTGGCTAATTCTTGTATTAAGTTTGGGAATGCTGATAAATGGAAGATATAGTAAAATGGACACAGCAAGTAAGAACATCAACTTACTGCTCAAGGCACACAAATCATTTCATTGTGAATAAAGAGACTTGACATCAGTGAACATCACAGCCGTTCCTATTACTGGTGGTATAGCTTGGGACCGAACTGATTATGACATTTTTGGTCCTGCAGAGCTGTTGAAGATTCCACATCAATTCAAGGTTTCCTTGAGTGACTTTGTTTCACCCAGCACATTTTTTTTAATTTTTTTAATTTTTTTATTGATTCAGTTCAAAGTCATGTATACAAAAATAACACAAATATTCAACATACATAGAGATAAAAATCACGAAGTGGTTTTAACATCAAATATATACAATCTAGGCAATATCTTTATGTTATTAAATAACATAAACAATAATCACTGCTGATCCAAATAATCTATTAAAGTCTGCCAAATTTTGTACCCTCTTCTCTTTTTCCTAATTGATTTAATGCGATAGAGATTAAACTCCAAGTTAAAGATATTATAAAAATTTTCTCGCCACATTTCATGTGTAGGTGCCTCGGGTTTTAACCACATTGATGATATACAAAGGCGAGCTACAGCCATGGCCATGAATATAACATATCTATTCTCTTGATAACCTAGAAACAATTCATTGTCATTCGATAAACCAAAAAAAATCATCACTCTAGAGATTTTTACATCGCATTTAGTAATATGTGCTAAAAAGAGTTCTATAGAAATAAAAAAAGGTTTTAATATAAGGCAGTCTGAAAATATATGTATAATATCTGCCAAGTCACATTGACACCTATAACATTTCCCGTTATATGCATTACTGCATTTTGACATTTTAAGTGGTGTGTGATAAAGATTAAATAAAGTTTTATAATGTTGAGAATATAAATTGGCAAAAAGAATAATTTTATCAGCCATGAATATTGATTCTTGAAATGGTACTGCTGATGTGCCTAGTCCCGTGCACCATTTTGATGCCTGTTGATCCATATCGTCCTGATGTAAGTTTAACAGATAATTTTAAATGGTCCCTATGCGTGTTGGTTTTTTTAATATTTCCATAAATTCATTGCGACATAATGGTACAATATGTGGGTGTGTATGGAAAAAATTCCTTATTTGCAAATACTTAAAGAAGTCATGTTTCGACAGGCTAAATTGGTCTCTTAACTCCTGAAATGAGGCAATAGTGCCGTTTTTAACCATGTCACCCATAACTGTTATACCCTTCTCCCGCCAGAGGCCCATAGTACGATCCCTGAAGATTACCGGGAGAAGTTCTATAGAATTACACGGAGTATAAGAGTTAATACGGCCCAATGAGATGAGCTTCTGAATAGAACGCCATCCTTTGAAAGCAGACCATATAAGTTTGAATCTAGTTCTTTTATAATAGCTGGGTTCTGTGAAACGAAGTAGCATTTGACGAGATTGTGGACCTAATAAAAGAGAGAAAATATCAGGGCTTTCACATGAAGGTGGAGTTCCGCCAATTGAAAAATATTTAACATTTTGAATAAGGCATGACAAATAATAGAGTACGAAATTTGGGACTCCCCAGCCCCCCCTTAAGATTGGTAAAGTCATAAATTTAGATGCTCTCCGTGTTGCTTTCCCACTCCATAAGAATCGATCAGTTATAGATTGCAATTTTTTCAGTTCTAATGTGGGAATTTCCAGTGGTATTGCTCGAAAATAATATAAAACTTTCGGTTGGATAGTCCTTTTTAAAACATTGCGTCTCCCTACTAATGATAAATGCAGACATTCTATTTTATCAAGTTGATTTTTTACTGACACTAATATATCTGCCCAATTTGATGAGACTAACTTTTGTGGCATCAGTCTAATTTTAATACCTAAATATCTAGCCTCTATAGTAACCCTGCTATCATTAATACATAGGCCTGGTGAGCATATGACCTGGGGTTTTTGGCTATTAAGTTTGTATCCGGATACATTGCCGAACATGCCTGTCAGATTTTCTATTTCAATTAATGCAGATTCCGGATCAGAGGTTACCACTGCAATATCGTCAGCATAAGCTAACACCTTTATATCGCCTCCTGGTAGAACCATGGATTGAATTTGTTGAGATGACATTAATGCCTTTAACAAAGGTTCTATATAGATAGCAAATAATAAGGGTGAACAGGGACACCCCTGTCGTGTGCCTCGCGTGATATTAACTGCCTTAGATTCTTGTCCAGATATACAGATCTTGGCCCTCGGGTGCCTATACATAATTTGTAGTGAAGATATAAGTCGTGAACCAAATCCCATTTTCCCCATGACTGCCCATAGAAATGCTCAGGACACGCGGTCAAATGCTTTTTCAGCATCTAAAAGCACCAATCCGACGTCTTTGTGTTGTGCAGTAGCATAGTCTAGTGTTGCAATAACCCGGTGTATATGGTTAATAGTACCGCGTTCAGGAAGAAAGCCGTGTTGTTGTAGAGAAACTAAAGTTGGGACAATTTGGCTCAGTCGATTAGCAAAGATTTTAGAATATATTTTTGCATCCGCATTTATAAGGGAGATGGGGCGGTACGACCCAGGTAAATGCGAAGGTTTATCTTTTTTATGAAATATAACTATGCTAGAATCTTCCCATGATGGTGGAGGATGACCCTTTTGAGCTTCAAGAAAAGTTGCAAGCATATCTGTTTTAATTATAGGGAATAGGAGTTTATAAATTTCTAATGGCAGTTTATCAGGACCAGAGGCCTTCCAGAGGGCTAGTTCTTTCAGTGCAGTCTCGAGTTCTTCAATTGTAATAGGCAGCTCTAATTGTTCCTGCTGTGTTGGATTTAGATGGGACAACTCCAAATTATCAATGTATTGATTCAGTAAGTCGGAAGAGAGACTTCTTGGGTATAGAGATTTGTATAGTATTCATAAAATACTTGTAATATCTCCTCTGATGATTCTACACGAGTTCCCTGATTATTTTCTATAGAGTTTATGAGCTGCATATTCTGTCTCCCGCACATTCTCTGTGCTAAACATCTGCCTATATTTTCCCCATATTCATATCTTTCTGCGCGGAACGCCTTATATTGTAATGCTATATCCTGACTCCAACCCAGCACAATTTTTGATGATTGAGACTTTGAGACTGTTAATAATATGATGTCAGACTTAGAGATGTCTACAAAATTTACAAAACATGAATACTTAGAAGGTTCATGAGAATATGAACAAATGTACTGTTATAATCACTATGGTCATCATTATTTGCACAAATCTGCAAACCCTAGAACTGTTTATACTTTCAATCAATGGAAACACTGTCCAACGCCACCAAAGGGTAGCTCAAAAACATTTTATGAAACATGTCCATACTTCTCAGTGAGGTTCCGTGACGATTCGAACCCGTCTTTTCGACATCGTCATAAACCTATAATTTCGGTACCAGTGAACCGTAAATGATCCATATAGTATATCCTGGTGTTTTTGCTATGCTATGAGCAAGAGCACTCTTGTTACGAGCACATTTCCGGTACACCGATGGCATCCATTTTAGAATATGGCATCCATCTTGTATTCTTGCCCTCACATAGTCAATGAACAAACAGTGACCTCTGATCAATTCATTTCGCTAAAGGACACGTAGGCTTTAGCCGGTGATTCACCTTGTTAATGACACGTACACCTCAGTTCAGAAACGCTGTGGCCGCATGACTCGGCAGAAGCTGCCCCCTCTGCCTGAGGCCAGTCCTGCTATACTGGTTCTCGTACTCATTGGCCTGATCATGATTAGGCGGCCGAAGTCGGTAGCCTTGCCCATTTACGACCCACAAACATCTCTTATCCTGTTTTTCTATCTTCTACACCTGGCTCTGCTCCTTTCCTTCTGGGCCTTTATTAGGGGGAGGTAACGAAATTTACGATGAGGCGGTCCGGCTCTTGAATGAGAAGATGACATGGGATTATGATTGAACAGTGGGAACCCCTCATTCGTAATGTTTGACATCAGAAATTCGTTGACTGTTCCTGTTTGACGCCAAATATTTATTGTTTAGGATACAAAGTTTAAAAAATGTACGAGTATGTGAAGAATGTTGCCTACAGCTAAAAAACGTGTATTTAAGGAGCAACTCACTTAGTGCAAATCGAACAGGCTCCTAGAATCTGCCCGTGTGTAGTTTCTGTGACTTCTGTATCCCTGCAGTAATAAACCTTTGGTCTTTGACGCCACCATCGAGAAGCCCGTGTTTCTGTTTTATTTGTGCACCGAGACAGGTAGAACTCAGGGGTCTTCGGGTGTTATCCCTGACACCTCTGGACCTTAATTAGTCCAGAACTCCAATTGGCGCCCACGTGGGGCGACGTCATTCGGTACCGGTCCAAAAGCCTGAAGATTTCGAGAAGCTTCGTGTGAAGATTTCAGAGGGAGGCGCCCCACTTCATCGATCCCGGTATATCGCAAAAGTGGCCCGACGTTCTCTTCCACGAGGGTTCCCGTTCAGACGGCTGCAGGGGTCCGCTGGCTTGACTGTCGCCCTGTCTTGGACCCGAGGTGCAGACCTTAGTACGGCGAGACGTAGACGGGTTTCTCTTTGGTGACGTCTTCAGTGCCTCAGTTAAGTATTAAGTGGTTGCTAGTTGTTTTTGGTTACTTTGTAAGGATTTATCAATTGGTTGCTTCTGTTCGGATAATCCTTTCAGTACTCTGATTTTACTTGGTTTTGTAAATTATCACTGGTTGTTCTCGTTACGATAATCTTTGGTTTGGTTTTGGTATCGATACATTTGTTCATTTGGTAGGCCTAAGTTCTAAGTTCGATTGCGCATCTTTGTTTGTGTTTGTTCTGTGTTCTGGTTTGTAAAATGGTAAGTCGGAAAAACTGTATGTTTTCATGTTTTGGTTGCAACAGGGATTCCCGGTTGGAGGACTCATGTCCGGTTCCTCCGATTGGAACTCCTATTTACGAGCTCTACTGCAAGCATGGTGTGGGTCCTATATCTTATAATGAGGTGTGGGTCCGTTACACGGAAAAGGATGGTGTCCTTAGTTGGCCACTACATGGTAGTTTTGAACCCGAAATCCTTGATAATTTGGAAATAAAGCTGTTTAAGAAGAAAGCCCGGCCGGCAATGTTTGATTCTTTTCGTTGTTGGCGAAAAGAATCCAAACAAAGAGAGCTTAAGAAATTGAAGAAAGAGCAAAAAGAGCAAGAGTTGACCTTAATGCAGCCTGCTAAACAGCTGCAACTCAATGAAACTGAGAAAGCGATAGAGATATCTGATAGAGAGCGTAATTTGGCGATTGACAAGTGCTACCCTGCCTTGCCATCATGTGCTGCTAAGCCAGTAGAGGACCCTGAAAAGGATCCCCTGTTGTCTTATTTGTTGAGGTCACCTCCACCGTATGCACAGGGTGCTACGGCTCCACCTTTGCCACATGTTTTGTTACCGGCTGCTGGACAGCCTGGGATACCTGCTCCTGTTCCCTTGAATCCAGCCCCTGCACTCCCTGTGGTTAACAATATTCCTCCGGCACCGCCTCTTCCAGGGTTGCCTGCTCCTCTGCCTATGCCTGCTCCACTTATACCTGTTGTTTCGCAAGTTGCTCTGCCTGCTACCCCTACTCTTGCTGTTTCATCTGTTCCAACTACTACTCTACTCAAAACTTCTGCAAGCTATATGTCTCCGCTTTCTGTTCGTCGAAAAATCACTGAATCTGTCCCTAATATTCTATCTCCTTTTTACAAAACTCTAATTAAGACTCCTGCCTCTGAATCTACTCAGAGACGTAGTCAGCTTCCTAGTGTTGAAGAACGAGGAATATTAGATTCTACAGCCCTTAGGTGGATTTCAAAAGTTGGAAGGTATGATGTACGAGATGTACTGGAAACATTTATGCAATGGAATGAACCGACACAGCGCTATGTGTTCGATGTAATGTGTTCCCTTTTGCGTGAGGTTTGGGAGGAGGACGACTCTGATTCAGTTCCGGATGAATTAATTCATGTTCAGCAAAAATTTGCTGCAGGTATGATAGTAGGTCAGGACGTAAAAGAAGCGATGGAACTGATCTTAGGCTATAGGTTTGATCCTTCTCTCCGCTCACCGAGGGACCTAGAGAAACGTAGCACAAAACAAGGTCGTCAATATCCGATGAGGGAGGTTCCGCCAATATGGCGCAAAGCCATTCAAGCTGATGTGGCCAATGGTATTGCAGCCGCTCCAGCACAGTTCCAGAGAGTGTGGATACACATTCCGTGGAAACGAGCCGAAGTGTTAGCAGTATTTGTGCGTATTTTTCATCAACATTAGACCCGGTAGCCAGAGCGTTGTCAAGTTGCTTAAGAGCTACAGCAGCAGCTGCAGTGTCCATTCGACAATCTGCTGGTCTGGTCATGAACAATATGCTAGTAGTCATGGTTCCACATGCCGTGGATACACTCATGAACCGAACGAAAACTCAGCACCTCACCAGTGCTAGATTATCAGGCTATGAGCTGACACTTCTAGCAAGTCACATTCAGATTAAAAGATGTAATGTACTGAATCCAGCAACACTGTTGCCGACTAGCCAGGAGTCGAGTGATTCTGAAGCATATCCATTAAAAGATAACACTGCCTTGTCCACTGCTAAAATCCTCCTAAAAGAATACTTCCCCAGATATGGTATGCCACGGATTGTATGGTCAGACAATGGGAGTGAGTTCGTAGGGAAAGTTATGCAGAGTGTGTGTGCAGGCTTAGGGATCAAGCAGAAGTTTCATAGTGCGAACCACCCCCAGTCAGCAGGTTTAGTTGAAGGGTACAATGGTACACTTAAACTGAAACTTGCTAAAATCCAAGCTTCCACGGGTTTGTCCTGGCCAGACGCACTACCGCTGGCTTTGTTATCCACTAGAGCGACTGTGCACTCTCGAGTAGGGCTTAGCCCATATGAGATTGTGTTCGGTCGCCCTGCAAATGTCTGGGGGGTACCGAGACCACGAGAATTTATGCAGCTAGAGTACCCAATGTTAATTGATTACCTTTTTGACTTGACTGCTAAATTGAGTCTCATTCACCAACAGGTTTTCGATGCATTGCCAAAGCCTCCGGAAAGTCCAGGTCACCAGCTGAAACCCGGCGATTTCATCGTCATCCGAAACTTCGGACGGACCAGGAATCTCCAACCAAAGTTTGTGGGCCCCTTTCAAGTGCTCTTGGCGACAAGGACTGCTGTACGTGTGGCTGGCCGGAAAAATTGGGTCCACGCTACTCACACTAAGCGTGTACCCCTTCCACTCCCTTATGACAATTGGGTTAGACAAGGAATTGGTGCCTCTGACACAGAACCTGTTCCTAGATATGTTCCTTTCAGTGATGCAGAACTAACAACTGATTCACCAAACTTGACTCTTCCCCTGAAGCTGCTCCTTTAATTACTGACCAGAACACTGCATCGAACGAACATTTGTCACCTGCGAATTCGAACATTGTTGGCCCTGCTGGAAACAGACTATTCCCGGATCAAACAACGCCAGGAAAACTGAGATACAACCTTCGTTCTCATTCTAAGGACAAATAAAGCAGGAAACTGCATTTTTCATATTTGATCTATTACATTACCTCCAGCCAGGAAGTTTACTGAACATTTTTGTATTTCCCTGTTTATTTCTGTTGTTTCTGTTACCTTACCGTCTGGGTCGCCATAGGGTCGTGGCTTTGTGCCTAGTTGAATCTGCGGGGGCCAGACACATGGTCGGTCTTTCTGTTAGTTTTGGGAACTCCCAGGGCTGATAGAGGCATTTTCAACTACGTACATATCATCAGTGGTCACGAGCGGTTGTAGAAGATGGAGCTTCCTGGGCTGCACCGAGAGAATGTAATTTATGTTCGCAGGAATAGATTATACAAAACTTTACATAACAAATGTTTTCTGATGCAATGTGCAATTACGTTTTTGATTATTTTAATAACGTTGGTGGGTGGAATTGTCTTTGGTATTCATTTAATCTTTGCACCGATCACGACTACAGTACCTCCCCATGTTCTTGTTTCTCCTACTGTTGCTTCTCTCCATTCCTTTCATCCGTTTCCTGAACACGAGCAAGCTTGACGCTCAGAATTCATAAATACCACTTTTGTACAGCTCTTGCACCAACACCAACTGGTAGTTAACACAACGGACTGCTGGGTGTGCGGTTTGATACCACACACCATGGATAAAGGCATTCCCTACCTGGTCTTGCCTTTTAGCTATAATGGATCATGTCGAGCCTTTCAGACTGTATTTGTCTATGCCCTCGAGACCTATCCCCCGCGTCCTCCACGTTCCACCAAGTATAACTCCGCTAATAAAGCTTTGTTGAAGCGAATAACTGACATGATTAAAGACGTCAATAACACCCCACTTATTCCTAAAGATGAGCTACGAGTTTATTTGAGTTGGAATGCTATGGAGTATAGCATTAGTTTGGGTGAAAACAAGCGTAAGAGCTCCACTCCAGTTTGGGTCGTACCTCACCGGGGTCAAGTCTGTTTGCAAGGTAATGGGAGGAATCCAAGAGCTCGGCTAGGGAAGAGTGACTGTGTTGAAACTTACGTGTATCCATCTAACTCTTCCCCTGCCTTCCTAACTGCTAAGGGTACCTACTTCATCTGTCGAGACAGGGCATATACATGGTTGCCTGCTGACTTTTCAGGTTCATGTTATATTGCTCGACTGTTGCCTCCGACATATACAGCTGCCCCAAATTATCACAAAACCAGAGTGGTAAGAGGTGTCTTTAGCAAGGAAGATACCGCTGGTCAGGAAGCCGGAGACTTCTTCAAAGGTTTCCTTCCGTTCTGGGGGCCTATGGTCAATAGTAGAAATCTACGTCAGCTAACACGGGTAGTTGAGTCTACTATCACGGAAACTGCTGGTGCCCTTAGTAACTTAACAGCTGAGCTCCAGGCGGATCGTCTCATGACATTACAGAACCGTATGGTTCTTGATGTAATACTTGGAGATCGAAGTGGGGTATGCAGAATGATCCAATCGAGCTGCTGTGTTTATATCCCCAATAATGCTCCGACAGTGTACGAAGCGATCTCTAAGCTACACAAGATTTCCGACTCTATTCATGTAGACAAGGGAAATTGGTCGTTAATGGAATGGCTTTGGACTCTATTATCAGCGTGGGGATGGAAGGTTCTGATGGTCATTGGTATTGTCTTAGTGTTCCTATTCTCGTGCTGTCTTGTTATCCAGTGTGGTCCTGCCTTGTGTAGCCTCTGTGCTGCAACCTGTTTAAGGAAACCGCCTGTGTTGGGAGACAAGGTACGAGAAAGAATAATGCTACAGCAACATATCACTGACTTGATGAACATCGAGATAGACCCTGACATAGAGTGAGTAATTGCCTATGTAAGGGCAAAAGGAGGAACTGAGGTTCCTTGACGATTCAAACCCGTGTTTTCGAACCGTAAATGATCCATATAGTATATCCTGGTGTTTTCGCTATGCTATGAGCAAGAGCACTCTTGTTACGAGCACATTTCCGGTACACCGATGGCATCCATTTTAGAATATGGCATCCATCTTGTATTCTTGCCCTCACATAGTCAATGAACAAACAGTGACCTCTGATCAATTCATTTCGCTAAAGGACACGTAGGCTTTAGCCGGTGATTCACCTTGTTAATGACACGTACACCTCAGTTCAGAAACGCTGTGGCCGCATGACTCGGCAGAAGCTGCCCCCTCTGCCTGAGGCCAGTCCTGCTATACTGGTTCTCGTACTCATTGGCCTGATCATGATTAGGCGGCCGAAGTCGGTAGCCTTGCCCATTTACAACCCACAAACATCTCTTATCCTGTTTTTCTATCTTCTACACCTGGCTCTGCTCCTTTCCTTCTGGGCCTTTATTAGGGGGAGGTAACGAAATTTACGATGAGGCGGTCCGGCTCTTGAATGAGAAGATGACATGGGATTATGATTGAACAGTGGGAACCCCTCATTCGTAATGTTTGACATCAGAAATTCGTTGACTGTTCCTGTTTGACGCCAAATATTTATTGTTTAGGATACAAAGTTTACGAAATGTACGAGTATGTGAAGAATGTTGCCTACAGCTAAAAAACGTGTATTTAAGGAGCAACTCACTTAGTGCAAATCGAACAGGCTCCTAGAATCTGCCCGTGTGTAGTTTCTGTGACTTCTGTATCCCTGCAGTAATAAACCTTTGGTCTTTGACGCCACCATCGAGAAGCCCGTGTTTCTGTTTTATTTGTGCACCGAGACAGGTAGAACTCAGGGATCTTCAGGTGTTATCCCTGACACCTCTGGACCTTAATTAGTCCAGAACTCCATCAGGTTTTAATGTCTCAAATCCGGAAACATTTTACTTTAAAAATGTTAATAAGACAGGAATGAAAAGTATGTTGACTAATACTAAGCACATTTAGTCTGCAGCCTCTTATGCCCAGCTCTCCTCGTTAGGTTTTGACTTTTGGAGAGACATTATTGAAACAAAAACTGTCTGGGCACAAAAGACTGGCAGGTGCAGGGAATAGAAGCTTTATTTCAAACCTGCATTATCCCCGAACAAATAATGTTTTTGAATGACACTGTGCAACAGACATCTTGTCTTGGCCTAGCCAAGATAAACGATTTAACCAAACCGTTCACATCTACACCTACACTTGATAGTAAGAACACTACAGAGGGGGCAGTCGAAGTAAAAATAATTTTACTTAAAAACAGAACTGATCCTGGTTGGAAGAAATGGTTAATATGGTCCACAGACACAAACAACTGTCAAGGTAGATTTCTGAATAAGACACAAGAGTTTACATTCACTAGGCCAGATCCAAGATATGTCAAGAGACAACATCCAGGGATAGTAACAACATACAGTGTAGGAAAACTGTGCCTTGACTGGCTTCAGAAATCCACACTAACAGAGGTAAAACAACGCTTATCTTTACTTAAAGATGGCATTGATTTAAGGGACTACATACAAGGTCCTGCAAAACGGCGTCATAAACGTTTTATATACACTGGTATATATGCCATTTATAATGAAGCTTGGAAAGCGACACAAGCAGAGACTGCAGAACGAATACGAGAAATTGATCATATTAATTTAGAGAAAGCTGTCTCTGTAGTTGACAATGGGTTAATGACTCTGTCATCCAGAATGTATTCTTTGGACAGCATAGTATCCTCTGCTATAGACATAATGGAACAGGACGTACTCATGCTACAGCATGGACAGTCACAATTGCGTTCTATAATTCTTTTAGGCGGGACGTTACAAAATCTTCCTTCTGGATATGTGCCATGGCGTCTAATCAATACCACGTCATTGTTTTCTGTGTTTATCCTTACAGATAAATAAATCACTTTGGCACAAAGAGGGGCAGACTATATGGTGCTAAGCAACGAGAAGCTGGAAAGATTACCATTAACTGTTTCAGAAAAACCTGCAACAGAATTGCTAATACACAGAACAATCACTCTGCCTGTCACAATTTTCCATTTTCAGTATTTGCAACATATATTAGCAGGCATGTATGAAAGGTTGGGTAAAGAATACATTAAGTCAACCTGGGAATTACCATATACACACAGATGTTGCAGTGGGGGAAAATAAGTATTTCTTAGTGGTACAAACTGCAAATGCGCACTAAGCGGTACACTTTTATGTCAGGGTATTAATTTACATGGTGCCTGTGACGGTTCTTCAACCAACTTATCCTGCCACCTGCAAGTTTCCCAGCTGCAGTGATATATCCA
This sequence comes from Lissotriton vulgaris, assembly GCF_964263255.1. NCBI lineage: Eukaryota > Metazoa > Chordata > Amphibia > Caudata > Salamandridae > Lissotriton > Lissotriton vulgaris. The sequence continues at coordinate 129,259,370 of NC_141690.1, forward strand.
ATTTTTAGGCAGCTTTATAACGAAAGCTATATTATGTTGAATGATCCCAGCTGCTGTGGCATGTTGCCAGGAATAGCCTATCTCGTAACTGTGTCAGCCAGGGTCACTTGTTGTATGCAAGTATTGTTTCCAAAAACTAAGACACACGGGGAGTCGCCGCTATGGCCTTCACTGAACATCTCTTCTATACGAATTGATACTTTAAGCGGAATGAAAGCCATTCTTTACAAAAACTGTGCCACTGACCTCGTCCAAAGAGACCTATGAACTACAGGTTGCAAGGTCCTCTGCAGAGATACATGCCCTTTTATCAACAAACTGCTCTGTACATTTCGTAGAAATGTTTGATCGTATCTTGAACATGTCTGATACCAGTGTATCATACATGTATTTAAGACAGTTTTTTCAGGACTGTTAGCACCATTTGAATCAGTCCTCGGCATATTTCCAAACTTTTTGCACTCTGTGTTCGGCGGCCTGCCTCTCATTTTGAGACTCGTAGCATGAATACTATTTTTGTTCCTTCTACTTCGATATGGCAAGTCCAGTCACCAGCGACACCCAGATTACCCAAGAGAACACTCTCCTGGCAATGAAGTATCCTGAGCGCATGATACAGATTCTGGGCTTGGCTCGTTTAAGAGATATGAATACCATGTGGTTTCTATCATTCCGACCAATCTGGCAAGATTGCATCTTACCTGTTCTACGATGCCTGCTACGTGGAGAAGAATGCGTGTTGGACATCTATCTAACACTCCCATCAGTCCTGCCAACGGATGTTGATACTTTGCTTGGTTCGGTAAAGGCCCATGCATTGTGTTGCCCCAGTGGCTGCCAATCCTGATGACGACATTCATTGAGGTCTCATAGACGCAATCTGCTGACGGTGAGATAAGTGGCGCGAAAGGCACACAGGTACCATCTCCATCTCCATTGAGCGATGCTTCACATTTTTGTGCAATCGGTCTACTTAACAAAGTGGTCCAACTTTCACCTACTGTGGTAGACGAATTCTTTACCAGCTTAGAATATTTGAAGTTTTCTCCAAACAATGAGACTGACTTTTGAAAATAGTACACAGCGTTCAATGCAACTCTGTGTTCGACCTTCACTTTTCAAAACAAAACTTCTAACTTTAGAACGCTATTTTTCTATGATTTGACTTTTATTCAAAATTGTTTTTTTTTGGCACAAAGTAATCTACTTAAAGTTGAAATATTCATAAAGAACAATAATTATTTGAATACTTCCAAGAGTCAATATTTGAACTTGTCCACAACCAAAACAATTTATATATTCTGTCATGGCATGGTCTCAACTTTTTCTTCTGTATTTAATAGCCATTTCATAAATGTAATTTCATGATTCATTCGGATAGCATTTCCAATGTCATACTAATTGCTTTGAATGAAAACATTGCTTTTAAAATGCGTACAGCACAAATACTCATTTTTTCATGTACAACCATTTTGAATGCAGTTTATGTATTTTGGGTGAGGTTTTAACACATCATGCTTTAGCTATGTTTTAAATGCTTAGAATTTAGTAATGTCGAACATAATAAAGTGGAGTGCGGGTTGTATGGCGTTTTAAGATCCGAGCGAAATTTCCCGATTCATGCCCTTTTATAGGTACAATTCTCATTGCCCTAATATAGGCATAGAAATCATACTCATATTTAGACATAACCCGTGCATTCCAAATACAGGCATGGCTACTTCCACCCGTACCAAAAAGCCACAACGATTTCTTGGAAAATCGGCTTAAGCAGTCAGGGACATCCCCTTGCTTGAATATTGATTTGTCAAAGAACTCATGCAGTTTTCAAAGAACTACTATTCCTTTGGGGTTCTTAACTGACTTATTACGCTCAACTGCACGTCACACTAGGCACCTTCAAAGGTATAAATATGCCTTCACTTGCTCTAGCAAGGACACGGGGGTTCGGAGCAGCTCGACTATCTACTTGCCCGACGCAGCTCGCTATTGCAAGTGCCGAAGGAAGCCAACCCTCCAGCGTACGCACTGATCAAGAAGCTGCCCTTTCTCTAGCCAGGAATCCAGCTCCAGTATTTCCAAGCTCCCCTTGCGGGGTGTTGGGAAATCGAGTCCCGAGACAGAGATACCAGACCTCCTTGATTCTAAACTAAGGTATGGAGCTGATTAGACCCTAATGAGAAATCTTGGATATATTCTTTGCAAAGAAACTAAACCTATGCTACACCACACTTACTTCTTCCCTTGTACTAGACTTAGGTTAGGTACATTGGGGTAGGCGTATTTTAGAAGCACCAGTTGAGTACTTTTAGCCTTTGGTATTTATGTATGTATTTATCTATGGTTTAGAAACCATAAAATGCTTTTACAGTATTATTTTATAATACTCTTCACGCTGTACGCATTATTTTTGCCAGCCTGTATTCCGATTGTAGCAATTCCCTTTACTTGCATGAGAAAGAAGACTGTTCAATAAATCCTTTTATTGAAAACGCCTGTCTCTCTATTTCTCTGCACCTCTGATGAAACAAAGCATGCACGATTGACTGGGTTAAATATCTATCTATTGTTTCCACGATTCTGAAGGTACGTTCTTTCTTGGGGAAACAAAGTTGTCATGTTTATGCGGTTTTCAGAAACGGTATAGAGTCAAAATATTGAGTTTTTATTATCGACTAGACATAATATCGAGTAAAAAATATAGAATGGACATAATATCGACTAGACATAATATAGACTACCAAAATATTGACTAGAAAATTTTAATATCGAATAGAATGGACATAATATCGAATCAAAAATATAGAATGGACATAATATCGACTAGACATAATATAGACAACAAAAATATCGAATTTAAGGTAAGTTAATATTAATTTTTCATTTTTGTGTAATATAATTCTGTAGCGGGTTGTGGGTTTATAGGGGAATAGGGTGAGAAGTAATTTAATTATAATTAATTAAATATGTTATTTTATTTATTGTTATTTATTTAGAATTAATTGTTAATTACATTTTTTTTGGTAATTAATTAAAATATAACTGGTAATTTTAATTTATTAATTGATAAATATGTTAATTTTAGTATTTTATTTTCTGTAGCGGGTTGTGGGTTTATAGGGGAATAGGGTGGGAAGTAATTTAATTATAATTAATTAAATATGTTATTATATTTATTGGTATTTATTTAGAATGAATTGGTAATTAATTATTAATTAAAATATAATTGGTAATTAATTGTAATTGATTATTTTAAAAATATGTTAATTTTAGTAATGTATTTTCTGTAGCGGGTTCTGAGTTTATAGGGTAATAGGGTGGGAAGTAATGTAATTACTGGAGTGGGAATAGTTATTATTACCCCTACGCTATCCAACGCTTTCCCTACTGTTGCTCTCTCTGGAGTGGTAATAGTAATTTTTACCCTCTCACTATCCAACGCTTTCCCTACTGTTACGCTCACTGGAGTGGGAATAGTAATGTTTATCCCTACGCTATCCAACGCTTGCTGCACTCTCTGGAGTCTGAATAGTAAATTTAACCCTCTCGCTATCCTACAGAAAAATATTGTTTATAGGGTATATATATATATATATGTGTGTGTAATTTAAAATGTTTTTTTTTAAGTTACATTAATTATTTATAAATTTTAAGTTTATTTAAGTATTTAAGTATTTTAAGTATGTTTAAATTAATTATATTTATTATTATATTACTTTTAACATATTTTAAAAATACGATATTTTGACTGTCTATTTTTTCCTATCAATATTTTGGGGTCGATATTTTTGTACTTACCTGTTTGTAGATAGGAAGTTGATATTCTGGCATTCTATATTTTTACCTCGATATTTTGGCAAGTCGGTATTTTGACTGTCGATATTCTGTCAGTGATCCGTCAGAAATGAATCCCTTCTTGTTTATTCAAGAAAGTTTCTAGTGACCTCTGAGCTAGATCGCACTCACAATTGAGTTTAATATATTCAATAGAGACCTAGTAGACATAAGTTCTACCTCAAATCTATAGGATATCATATTCCAATGCGCAGAGCTTATTGGGAATATAGGAACTACACTACAGTATGCAATGTGGATGTATGTTTTTTGTCCTTATGTCTCTGAGTGCCCTGTGATGGGCTTCTTGTGGTGCAGTCATATGTGCTCTTTGTGTACTGTGGTGATGGTGTATGGTGTGCTGTTGTGTGCTGCGTGGGGATGACTGGGTGAATGAGTGCTCTGGTGTGTGTGTGCTCTGGTCAGGTGGATGCACTGGGAGGGTGGTTGTGGAAGGGACTGGGAGCTTGGGACTGCTGAAGGGCTGCCGTCACTGTGGAGGACAAAGACTGGATACTTCCGTGTAGGCCACCCACATGTGAATGAATGCCCTCTATGAACGCAACAACCTGGGACAACTTGTTGTCATGATCCTGGAGGGCCTTCAGGAGCGCAGTCTGACCCACACACAGCTGCCACAAAATGTCTATGGCCTCAACACTGAGGGCAGCTGGGTAGACAGGGGCAGGGGCAGTGGTGCCTGGGGGGAACTAGACTCTACCCTTCTTAGGGCTGCGGACATGGATAGCAATTTGGAGAACTCCTTGGAGGGTGGACACAGGACGGAGTGAGGCAGACGAAGATGCAGATCTTGAACCTCCTGTGCCTGCCAACACAGAGGAGTCACTGCTAGAGTTGGAAGATGTGGAGATTGGTGTTTCCGTACGGGAATCCTCCAGGGCACTCCTTTCCCCCTCCGAGGCGCTGGTCCCCTCAGTGTCACTGTACTCCCGTGGACCAGTAGTGCCAGTAGCTTCCCCAATGGTGTCGGACCCCTCTCCTTCCCTGCCCTCGGTATATGCTGCAAGAGACAGAGACATAGGTTCAGTAAAGTGCTATACTCACAAACATTATGTGCAATAAAACAGAAATTATTGGACTGAAAATCCCACATCTAACTACTCTATGTACTGTCTGCACATTCTAAATCTATTCAATCATCAGCTGGTGCATGGAAAAATGCTTAGTCAATAGTCATGCTCCATGTTGCTTGGAAAGAGCCATGTTGCCGTGCATGTGTCAACATTTCTTCATCACATACAATCATCTGTAGGTACACCTTCATGCCTCTAGGTAAGATAGCTACACATCCAAATATGTTGTGTTTATCACACTTGAAGTATGAGTGCATTGGTGTCAACTTTGTAGATGTATCAATTACATGGAAGTGCACAACTCCCATCTCCAAATGCACACTAACATGATGCACACTGCTGTTCACTACCAGGTGATGTCTTTGAGACTTACACTGCTGCATATGTCACATGGACACATATTTTTGGGTGCTGAAGTGCAAATAAGCCTTATGTACCACTGTAGTGACCTAGACAATTCACAATAGCATTATAAGGGCAATGTAATGCAAGGCTTTTATGTGTTGTGACTTGTCGCATACCAACATCTTTCAGATTGCCTGAGATGCCGGCATTGATCCAAGGCATGAGAGTGCCTTATGTAGATAAAGTTGTGAGTTGCCTCCATTAGGAAAGCCAATATGTGACATTATCTAGGGTTTGGCATATGACATCCTTATGTTGTGCTGACTGATGACATCCATTACACATCACTGTGCCAAATAGTCACTCACTGATTAAAAGCAGTAGCCACAACTTCACCATGCACTGATGCATATGGACACCCCTCCACAATGCACCCATACTGAAGACTGAGACTCTGAGTAACATTTATATCTGTCAATGTGAAATATCAGTCCAACACCTCAGTCACATCACAATTTCCCATTTCCACTGATCAAAGCCACCCACGTTAAGCCCTAGTGCCAAACCAATCACACAATTGCCAGGTTTAACTACATTGCATTAAAATTCCAGAGTCTAACCATCCCAGTCTTTTTGCCATCTGCACAATTGGAAAATGCTAATCCGCCAATGCATCACTGCCATCATTACCATCTACCCCATCAGTACCTGTGTGCACTTGCTGTCACTGTGCCTGGAAATTACATCATGTGATGCCATGCTGCTAATAGCATGCAGGTCAGAAACGAGCCGGCCATCTTTATTGATGTCCCAAAGTTTGGAGAGGGATTTAGCTTTGTAGCCAATAATTTCTCAAGACACTGGATGGTGTTAGGGGTGGAAACAGCCATTGAATATGTGAAGAAACCCAAGCAAAAAATAGCTGACCTGAAGAGAGAGTTACTAGAGGATTGTGCTTTGACGAATGCCAAAGAGGCCCTAGAGAGGGCTGAGAAGGAACTCGCAGAATTCAACAGTACCACTCTCAGTAAAAAACTTGACAAGCTTGCGAAGGATATTAGGAACTACGACAAGAAGCTTACATATCCCTACCTGGCTGACGAATATTACCAGCAGGACCAACAAGGATTCTACACCAACAGGAGCAGGCAGGGGAACAGACGATTCCACACCTTCTCAGACTCCTCTTTTGGAAGTGGATCAGAATCGGACTCAGACAGACCATCCACAAGCAGACAAGGTAACCAGGGCCAGCAGCAGCATTTTTCAGAATCAGGCTACCACCCACCCAACCGAGGTGGAGGCCAGGGCAGAGGCTGGGACCAGCCCAGAGGATGACAAAAGGGAGAGGAGCATAGAGAGGGAACCAACGAGTGAGGTTCTTCCCAACAGAAGCGCATGGGGAGATTTCCACATGATGGCAAACATACAGATGGTAGAAGAGATTCCACAAAGACCACCTGAGCCCTTGGTGCCCATCCCCGCGCCAGAGTTCACCGAAATGGCACCTAGCATGGCAGACCCTGAGAATCCCATGGCGGTCAGAACTTCTATCCTTGCAACTCAACCAGACCCTGTCATCAACCTTTCAAACTACTTGATGACCACCGCAGAAAGGGATGTACTCAGTAAGGGACTATCCTTCATCCCATTGAGCAGACCTGACTCTCATGACGAAGCTGGAATTGCAGAAATTCTTCCGCAAAGTAAGGCTGAAATATTACTTTGGTAGGAACACGTATGAACCAAGACTATCGGCCTCTCCATTTAAGCCACCATCCACGTTTACCCCGGGTGCGTACTAGATGAGTCAACGGATACTATCCTTTGAGCAAATAGTGATGCAGGAAGTGATGGACTGTGTAAATGAAAGAAGTTACATTAAGCACAATATCGCAAAAGAAGTGAGGCTCGCACTGACCAACCTGCGACAGAACAACACCATTGTCATCAAGAAGGCGGATAAGGGTGGAGCAGTAGCAGTGCAGGACATGTCTGAATGTATACAGGAGAACGAGAAACAACTGGGTGTTCGTGAAAGTTATCTCCCCAGGCCAAGAAACCCCACGATGGAGATAAGAAGGATGATCGAAACCCTAACAGAAGATGGTCTACACAGAGGCTTCCTCAGTGCACCTGAGAAAGAATTCTTGAACAGGCAGGACCCCTGAATACCAACCATCTATACACTGCCCAAGGTCCATAAAGGCATGGAGAAACCCCCAGGAAGACCAATTGTTTCTGGTTGCGGGTTGATTCTGGAACCTGTTAATCAATTTGTTGATCACTTTCTACAACCCTGGGTCCTTGAAACTAGGTCATATGTCCGCGACTCAATGCATATTATCCAACTACTTGAGGATCAACCATTTGACATTGACTTACAATTCCTAGTGACCTTGGATGTCGCATCCCTTTACACATCAATTCCCCAGGACAAGGCGATAGATGTGGTTAGATCAGTATTGGACAAACGTCCGGCACCACATTGGGTGCCTACAGATTTTATAATCAACTTACTTGACATTGCGATGAAGAAGAATCACTTCATATTTAGGAAACAATTCTACTTCCAGTGCAGAGGAGTAGCGATGGGGGCTACCTATGCTTTCAGCATGGCCAATATCTATATGGACGATTACGAAGATGAGAACTTGTACTCGTATAACAACCCTTTTATTGACTGCATCGCAGTCTGGAGGAGATACATTGATGACATCATTATGATCTGGTCTGGCTCTGAAATTTGTCTAAAGGAATTCGTTATATGGCTCAATGAAAGAAGCACGGACATCCAGTTCACCATAAATTTCAGCAAGGAGACAATTGACTTCCTCGACATCACGTTCAAAGTAAGCAATGGCCTCATATACTGCGATTCGTTCAGGAAACTGACTGAACAGAACATGTTATTGAAATAAGAATCACGCCATCCACGCAATCTACGTGATAACTTGCCCTATGGGCAATATCTACAACTTAGAAGGAATTGCACTCGCAGAGAAGACTTTTTCAGACAGACTGCTGTACTGACAAAGCGGCTACGGGAGCGTGGCTACCCTACAGGACTTCTGAGATGCGCCAGAAAGAGAGCATGGTACTGCCCAAGAGACCAACTCTTACAACCAAAGGTCAAAGAAACCGGAATGGACAACATAGTGTGTAAGACGACATTCCACTTGAAAAGCAATGACATCAAATAGATTGTCAAAAAATACTGGAACCTGGTAGCCTCGGAAATCAAAACAGAAGAGAGTCCCATGTTCGCTTTCAAAAGAGGCAGGAACCTGAAGGACAATATAGTGAAGGCTTACCTTGAGCCCGAAAAACCGCCTGACCTACAGAACCAACTTGCCTTGCCACCCCTACTGGGACATTTCAAATGTGGCTCCTGCAAAGCCTGTGCCTCATGCATTGAAGGCCCTGGTCTGTTGCATAACAACAAAACCTACAAATTGCCAGTCTTCACTAATTTCAATAGCGCAAACATCATTTACATCATCTTCTGTGTGAGAAGTTGGCCTGATATATGATGTTCACTAGTTCTAGTGACCACCTTGTATCAGTCCAAACGACCCTGATGATTGGTTGTAAGTCAACCTTATAGACCAGCTATCCTAGTGGTTGCGTGGACAAAGCAGTACTAGGCTAAACTCTGTAAAGGCATGTGAAGCAAGCTGTTTTACCATATACACTCTCCTTGAATACCAAATGAAAGGACACCACACAGATATATATTGAAAATATATATATATATTTATTTACTAAAAATACCCCCTATACTCTTTATGAGCACAGAAGTAAATTCGTTAAAACAAAACAGTGTTTAAATATACAAAAGTTGCACAATATGGATAGGCCCTGGTGGCCGCTCAAATGATATACTAAAATAGTGGTATAAGAACCACTATTCTGAAAGGGAAAAGGCCTAGGGCCTGGGGAATTGCTGGGACTGCAAGGGGCTAACAACAGTTAGTGACCAGGAGGCCCACGAAATGCGTGTGCAGTGCTGAAAGTTACACATGGGCGCGTATTGATTTCAATGGGTGCGTAAAAGTCACAAAGTTAAAGAAAAAGGAACCTTCCGGATGACCTAGAACCTAGCAACTTTGAACTTAGACACTAGAGGTGTAATTCTACACAGGAGCACCGGAGTGCCAGCGTTACCTCACCCAAAGGAAGCGGGTGCATATGTCTCAAAGTGTGTCGGGTTTCGTCGTGCTGTTCTATGGGGCTTGAAGATGAAGATGCTGCAGGCAGGTCCCTTGCAGGCTCTAGCTGATGGCGGTGTCGACAACTTGATTGCAGGAAACAGGCCTTGGCTAATGCAAGCCATGCATGAGCCAAAGAAAGCTTTTTACTCGGACCAGCAAGGTCAGAGGGGCAGCTCCTTTTCACAGGAGCAAGAGCCAGTCTGGAGCAACCAGACCAGCATTGTTGATTGTGGATTTCGTCGCCAAGATGGCCACTAGCCAACGGGCCAGTAACCGGGATGATGCGTCGAGTGGCAAAATGCAAAAGGGCCCCACGCAGAGTTCGAGGATGCTAGAGGGCTGATCTTTGGTGCAGATGCTTTTCGGTGGTGGGGCTTCTTAAGCCCCAAAGCACAGCATTGAGGATGCCTCGGGTGCTGTGTGGTCAGCTTCTCGAGGATATTCCAAGATGGCCGGTCCCGCGTCTCTCGGTGCCTCCACAGGTCTCTTCTTTTCAGGGACTGTGGATCGGGCTCTGAGATGTCTGGGAATCCAGGTCTTGTGGGGCTCTGGGCTCGGGCTCTGCAGGAGGTGGTGGCAAAGCAGTCATCGAGTTGCTGGATGGTGCCTGTATTCACAGGGTGGTCACTCTTTGGCCACAAGGGAGATTCTCGTTAGTCTTCTGTGCAGCAGAACGTCGAAGTCTAGTTTATCTTCTTATTTCAAGTCGAGTTCAGGATGATCTGAAGTCTTAGGACACAGCTTCTACTCTTAAACCAAATCTAGGGGCCCGATCACCTGCTAGGTCCCTCCTCTGGGTGGGACCAGGAAGGGTGGTGGTTACACCCCCTTTCCTTTGTCCAGTTTCATGCCAGGACTGGGACTGGAAAGCACCAGCTCTGGTTTGAAAGGGCATATGCACAGGGACACCTTGTGTGCCCCAGGCATGTCTCATTCTATTCAGCCCTCCCTAACCCACTACACAAAATCCTGACTGGGGTGGTGCAGGCACCTCCCCTGACAGGAAACCCTTTGTCCAAGCCTCCCAAGCTGGAAGGAATCCCAGCATCAGGAGGTCAGACTTGTGTCTGTGGTGGCAGCATCCATTTTGTGATGCTGAGGCTCATGTTTAACTTTTACCCAGGTTTCAGGTTAGGTACATGTCGTCTCCCTCTAGAAGGGTGGAATGCTACCCCCGTCACCAGAACTGGTGAGAGGGTAGCATTCCAAGTCGTATGACACCTTACTCGACATGTTTTGATTAAGCCAAACCAAAGATAGCATTTAACCGCGAGGTTCATAATGCACTTAAGAGTATATGGTATGGCAATATCATGAAACAGCTAAAGGGTATGGTTCCAAAAGCTGCAGACAGGCTCAGCTCATGCCAGAGCACCATCTCACATGAAACCAAGCACTCTGCCTCTAGGATTGTCAAGGCCTGCCATAGGAGTGACTTATAGGTTACCATGTGTCCATATATGTTAGATATAGATATACTATATCTAAGTAGGAGGTGATTACACCAACTTACCCCAGCTGAGTGAACAGCCAGTTGTGTCAAATAGCTAGGTCAGGCCAGAGGTGGCACAATACATGCTGCGACCCCTGGTAGGCCTTGGATACACCTATGCCATGGGTACCTAGGGTACACTGTTACAGGGGCCTATAAGGTGAACCAGTTCCAATTGGTAATGCACCTAGAGTGCATTGGTATTAATTTAGAGAGAGAACAGCAGCCTGTGGGTCTGATTAGCAGGCCCACAGTCACATTAAGTCAGAAACCAGTAAAGCAAAAAGCAAAAATTTGGGGTGACCATAGGATAGCTGACCCTACTCTCCTACACACTGCCCCTGCATAGACCTTACATTGGACAGACAACCCAAAAGGCCAAATCTAGGATCCTGCAACACCAGAGTCGCATAAGGTGCAAAGTGCAAGGCGCTCCCCTTGTGGAACACTTTATCACCATGAACCACCCACCAGAAAGCATCAAATGGAGAGTGGTAGAGAAGATCAACGCACACCCGATGGTGGCTCCATCAACGCATCCCTTAACCTTAAGGACTGCAAGTGGATATATGCACTCAATGCAGTCACAGAAGAACTCAACGAGCAGAAAGAAATAGCGAAGCAGATGGGACTGTTATAAAGACACTGATTACCACCCCTACATACACTGGCTAGCTGGCCAGCCTGCCGTTGCCCATTGCCTACAATACATAGAGTGCTGACAGCCTGGCCATACCCATCACTTATGACCAGCTACAAATACACACTCATGCACACTTTTTACTACATGGTCAGGTCCTTTCCTTCTGGTACCATTGTTACATTATGTAATTGACAATGTGATTATTCATGCTGGATATGATGTATACTTATCATTTGACCTTGAATCCATGAGTTTCAATTTGAATGTTCTTTAAGTTTTTTATCAGCTACAGACACACATTGATGCATTTTTAATAAATTTTCGCTCTGGTACCTTTCTTATATTTTGTAATTGGCAGTGTGATCATTCATGCTTGATATGATGTATATGTATCACTTGACTTTGAATCCATGAGTTGCAATTTGAATGTTCTGAAAGTTTTTATTATTATTCATAAATTCCTTCCTATATGGACTCTTTCTAAATTATTACTGTCACTTTAAAAATCCTTTACATTATGAGTCATTGTGTGTGACATGAGACATTAAAACTAAAGTGTACAGAGTGCTTAGAAACTCAGTGAATAATCCGCCCTTTGTTACCCAACAGTGATATCTCTGCCCCATTTAAAGACAATATTGTACCGAGTGCTCCGTGTTTTACCCAACTATGAGCACGAGCTTCACCTCTGCTCTCTACAGTAATCATTTTGCCACACCTTGTGCAGCCTTGACTTGCGCGAACAAAGTGCCTCCAGCTCCCCTCCGCCCACCAGCTTGTACAGTTCACTGCAAAGGGTTAATTTCCCTTTGTGTCTCACGCTCCTAGCGTGTTACTGAATGATGGGCCACGGCGCCCCTGGTTGCCAAGCAACGCCTCTGACGTCCTTTGCGTACACGAGGCAGACAATCACGTTGCTTACTACATAACCCTAGGGATACATGCAGCCCGCCATCTGACTGATGCCAGATGGAAGACGGTACTGCGGCCGGTCTTTCCGTTCTTGAATTAGACTCTTGTTCATACAGGTGAGCCTCAACACGTCCGATTAATATTCTGTTTGTCGCACATCCTCTGCCCTTTTTAATCCCTGGGCTCTCAATCACTTACTCGCGCCGATTCTAATGGTTTAACAGTGCTTATACACGGTCTATTAATTCCCACCGAGACTGGGCTCTCTGTCACTTACACACATGTCTTAACTCGCTCCTAGCGAATAATCATTTATCCTCCGTGTGCCGCTCCACACTGCGCTCACCTCAGTTGGACCATGCACCTGATCACTTAGGTCTCCGTCTCACCGCTCGTGTGCGCATTAATATTCTGCAGCGCTTTCCAGTACCCATGGTTGCCCTACAGGGGTAAACTATTGCTCAGCATTTAGCCCATTTGCTCCTCTACCATTTCATGGTCCTTCATTCACCGCTCCATAGCTTATATTGATTTCAATTAAGCATGGTCCGGTTTCCAGTTCACTTGCATATCCACGTATATACACGGGGATCTAAATCACTGTATGTTTTATACACATGTCTCCTACTCACTCATTTGTATTAGGACACAATGCCTATGCTCTGGCATTCATTACCACTCCTTTTTCTTCCAGTGGTGACTATTTTTTTAGTCCACCTCTCCACTCCCACCAGGCCACGACTTCCTTGGCCAACAGAGGGTGAGTAATGTTCCTCTAACTGCGGTTAGCATACTTTTTGTTTCCCGCACATTGCTACCCACTACAATCTCCGTTTTTTAAATTTCTCTCTTTTAGTTGTGACTCCAGTTTCCACACCCACAAGGCCACCAATTATCCGGCCCGCAAGGGTGAGTAATGTAACCCCTTTCATAGCTATGTATCTCCTTTGAGAGCATTACTGGCAACCTCTCTCACATATACATCCTATTGGTTCTAGGCTGTCAACTCTCGCCACCCACCCCCTCCTGTCCTGAGGAAGACTCGTCGTGACCACCCACTGGGGCACTGCCAGGGTCGAAACGTCAACGTACTTTTAGGCTCAGAAATTACAGGATTCCTTCGAATTTAGGATAGGAATTACTGTATCAATAACCCTCAGACCGCCCAAACTGTATATATGCCCGCACTGTATATATTGTTCACAATTTGAGCACTACAAGCACCATCTTCACTAATTTCACTCATCACTCATGTGTACCTTTCGTGTTGACAGTATTTACTTTTGTTTGTTTACTTTGGATATCATTGAATGATTCAATTCGGATAAAAGTAACAATATAAAGTGATTGTTTCATATTAATTTCTTTGGAGTCGATTTCATTTGTATGCTTTAGGATAAAGTATCGATACAAAGTTTCTTTCTTTTGAAAGGTTGGACTGTATAGGTTGCCTTAAAATTTCCTTGCTACTCATTTAGAGCATTTAATATCAACGTAGTTCTTAACCGACAGAACCATCTTTGTTTACACATGCTGCTGATATTTGGCTAAATGTTTTGCAGTGATGCTGTCATCTGTATCATTCAGAAAAACACAGCCCAAGGGACAGATGTAACCTTTACCAACTCACTGCACCCTGAGTACACATTTGTGCATGTTACTAGCCACTTACATATCATCACATGAGCAAATTATTGTGGGAGCCACACAGCACACACAAGCCTGACAAGTGTACTGTTCTACACACTTCACACAACGTTTTTTCCTGTGTAGGAAGGTCTCAGTTCAGACAAAATTCACAAAATGGTAGATGAAAACATGTCAAAACGACTTGCTATGACACTGTTAATGCTTTTGTCAAATTAGAACTTAAACGTTGTACATATGTTGAACCTCTGCACTCGCCAGTGAGGCAACTTAGAATCAATGGCATCACACAAGAGTAGGCCTGGGCGGTGAACTTCGCTCCGTTTGCAGAGTTTGCAGAGCTTTCTGCACTCCACATTCCGCGGAGCTGCGGAGTGAAGAAAACTCTGCTTCATGATGTGCAGTGGAGTTTTTTCCCCACTCGCGATCACGAACAGGAAGTTCGTGACGGCGAGCTGCGGCTCAGGTAGAATTTCTACCCGAACGGCAGGAATACCAAAAAGAACAATTGATGGACAGAATGCAGAACAACGTCATACATTCACCCCTGTACAGTGATCTGGGCCTAAATCCATTGTTTTTGTGCTCACCATGCCATTCTAGTTTGGACCCAGCTATATACAAATCAGTCTTGACCCTGCGCCCAATGGGAACAGTCCAGCTCGAACTACCAAGACAGGTCCTCTCTGGACTGGAAACAAGCATTCTAGCACCAGTTTCAGGCTTTTAGCCCTCACCTGCCAGGATAGCTTGACTCCAGTGGAATGGAGAGCAGGGGACCCACGTCTGGGTATACCTGTTCCACTCGGGGTGGCAAATGCAAAAAGAACAATGGATGGACAAAATGCAGAACAATGTCATACATTCACTCCAGTATAGAGATATGGACCTAAATCCATCTTTTTTATTTTTTTTGAGGCACATGGTGGAGACTGATTTGCATATGGCTATCACAAGGCACTATTGCGGGATTCAGCTCATACACCGAACTGTGCAGAGAGACCGAGGACCTCAGCGATTTGTGGTGGACCAAAAAACTTACCTCAGTACCTAGAACCACTAACTAACTAGCACCAGTATCTAATTTGGTCTTCGTCCTTTAGCAAAGGTACCCATGATTAGACAACCCAGAACATGTGACTTAGGTTACTCTCAGGAATGGTGGGAATCAAGAAGACTCTTTTGTTTGTTATTCTCATACCAGTCCACAACGTGAGTAAATAGAGACTTGGAAATGTTTAAAATGTTTATTTTAACGACGTGCTCTAAGATGCTGTATTTTTGCTAACATAAGCAGCCATATGATTAAAAATAATGCGATCAGCATTGTTACAATTCCAAAAAACACAAAAGCAGAAATCATATTATAATGCTAGTGGAAACAGGTTCTATAGTGACTTGTGTACCACCCTCCCGTGCTAAGGACTAGGTTTTATAATAATAGAAGGTCTCTTAAGGCTTGAATGGGGTACCCCATACCTCCAAGATTAGTAGGGATGAATCACATCACGATCTGCAAAAGCTCTCTCTCTCTCTGGAAACTGATTTTCTCCAAGTGTTCTAATCATGAATGCAGTGCAATATTAAAGGCGCTAGAAGTTCAGTTAGCTGCAGCTCCGTGCATGTTGTGTCTAGAGCGTGGCCCGATCAGCCCGAATAACATCTAACAATGTTATGATAACGTTGGAGGCTTCTGTACTCATTATGCAGACTAAGGTCGCGATGTAAGTCTAGGGATGTTTAAAACAAGCCATTTTCATGTGAAGAAATTCACGCAGTCAAACTTACAACAACAGTTACATGCAGTGTCGTGTGCAAAAGCAGCAAAGAGGTAAAATGGCGTTTAAACCTTTAATAAGCATATGCTAACATAGCAAAGTGCGCAAGCAGGGCCCTGCCTTCACTACACCCTCCCTTGATCGGAACATGTACAAGAAGGGAGGCAATTTAGAAACGCAGAGTTCAAGTTCGAATGAGACAGAACCAAGTTAAAAAATTTGCCAAACTGGATAATTAGGAGTAAAAAAATCCAAAATAGGACACAAAAAAATTTGTTAGGAAAAAGTTTTAAAAGAAAGTGACCTATCTAAACACTGAAGTTTAAAAACAGTAAAAAGAATTGTTCAAGCACCGGACGTTGTGTAGATGGATCATCACCAAATCAGTCTAGCAGCGTATGGACACAGTACGTTGCAACAGCCTCTAATAGGAAGTCATTGTTATCATCAGAGAACATTTCAGCCATCCAATTAAGTAATAGGAAGGAACATGTTCTTCGATAACTGGAGCCTCTAGCACCATCAGAGGACAACTCGGGTATTCTTCCATATAACTGCGTGCCAAGAAGTCATGTATCGCCGCACATATATCCCAATTACCTACTGTAGGACTTCATGCATTGCTGCCAAGGCCATAATCCTGATGCCAGAACATTCTAACTCATGAGTAACAAAGGGACTCATCAATTGATCATAATCCGGGTTAGGAGACCCCGTATTGCAGAGACACAAATCCAGAGCCCATTCAAAACAGCAATCCAGGCAATGGAAGATATACTGCACGCATGTAAAGTAGGAGAACTGGAATGATAATCCATAGGCTACACTCCAAGTGACCAGAGGTAGCGCTCCATAGTAATCAAACATCCGGTTGTGAATAAGCCGGGGCAGGTCGTCTTGCGACACAGACTGTGCATCCATTTCTAAGCAAGCAAACTAACATCAGTACACCGGCAGCCAGGGCGAGAATGAACGGTAAACCGCCAAAGAGGCTGGAAGAAATTCAATGAAAAAATGCCGGTATCACACCAAATATTTTTGGGAATGAATCACAAGGCTAAAACTCACTACTTTGAAAAATCGTGCTAAGCCTGAAGTCGACGAGGCATTGAATATAGTATGAATCAAAGCACCGAAATGTGGGGGAGATCAGTATTCAAAAGAGCATGTACTTCAGTGCGGGTGTTTGAAACGTGAAGGACAAATGTTTCACGCAAAGAAGTAAGGGCAACTTCTTTCTGTGACAATAGGGCCCTTATTTGACTCATCTTGTTGAACTCTGCTTTCAAGGTCGGAATGGAAGGCCAGATGGATACATCGAGCGTCCCATGCGGAGGCGGGAACAGCACATTCTTACAGCAGACTACTCGTTGGGAGACAGTTACAATGTACGGAATCCCTGCCAGCATGCCACAGCAATCTTCATTATTTAAAAGTAAATAACTACCGTTTGCTAGCAATGGGAAAGTTGGCGTTATAGCCGGGGCAGGTTTACCTTTTAAAATGCAGGCCAAATTCAGCGTGTTCGAATTACAAGAGCCATGCAATTGTATATTCTTGCAAACTAGTGAGTGATCACTCTTCACCATTCAAATAAACTTCTTTACCTTCCCTCAGGCACCTATAGGTAAATGGAAGAGACCAAACTTCATGGAGACATGCACTCCCTAAAGTTTCATATCTGCCTATGGCATAAGGCTTCATGCAATAATTGAATTTAAACAGGGGAAAAAGTAAGATTATTAACCCATGAATTAACCGAACAGCTGAATTTGATTCGGCTACAGAAAAAGGTAAAGGTTCCAACATTTCAATATGCAAAAGTGAATACGCAGCATCTTTCATAGACATAAACTGTTATTTGTCAGTTAAATTAAATGGTAAAAATAGTGTGGACGTATTCATGTAGTCCCATGGAACTTTACCAGCCTTTGAATTTTGCAGAGTCCAGGGAAACTGCAGAATGGAAAGTAATTGATTTTGACCATGGTACGATACAGGCACTTCATCTTGCACAATATCAACAACAGATGAAACAATATTATCTAACATGTACATTTGGAAAGAAAGTGTGTTAATGCTATTATCTACAACTGCAAGCACTTTTTCTAAATTAGCTTGATCAATAGCTCTCAATCTAGAAGCAGCTTCCATTTGAGACAGTTTCCAAACTTCATTGTAAACAGCATACAACCTTCTTTTGTATCTGCCAGCTGCCGGACCTTTTCACAAAGTCATTCAAATCAAAATCGTCAGTCAATTTTGAAAAAATGTAGGTTAACTGACGATAAAGTGGAATGTTTGAGCCAATTCTGGCATAACTTGCCTACAGAATAGCTAGTGACAGAATGGTCGCTCTCAAAATAGGGATCCACCCTAACCTATGTATAGCCAGGGGCCAGATCCAGAAAATGATGTTGGCATGAATCTGAACTTTCTTGCCATAATAACCAACCTTTGGAATCTAAGCTGGAAACATTAAATGATGAATTTAGTATCAGGGATTGTAAATCAACAATGGATTTATCTGTTTGATTTTACCATGCAGGGTATTTTCCCAAATCAGGAATGGAAGGAGCATTTAATTTTTTAGACATAGCCAATCCAAAGCAAGTGGTTTGACAAGTAGTCAAATTTAAAAACAACATATTGTTCGGGATAAGACATGCATGACACAAAGCCTCAGAGCCATGCGCTTGCCAGCTTTTAGAACACCAAACAGATTTAAGATCGACATTATCTTTACAAGCTCATAGCCCCCTATAGCTAATTGATCGGTAAAGGACTTCGAATACAATAATTTAGTGTGGGTGAGTCTAACTTTGGAAGAGGATTTAGCAGTCATCTTGAAATAAAATGCGTCAGAATTGGATTGATTAAAATCAGTAAAATAGGTAAACTTTTTCAAAAGAGTTTTCGATCTGCCTTCAATGGGAGCAGGACAATGTGCCCATTTTGTGTAATTAACCACATTTCTAAACGTGTTTGCTTTATGAAGAAAATGATTGCCATAATGTTGGTATCAAAATAAGTCTGCATGAATGGCTGTATCTAAGTACAAATCTTCAGCATCAAAAGCAGCATAATATTTGTAATCAGAAAAACGAGCCTTTACAGCTTGGACATCCCAATTATCAGAGCGTATGTTTTGTTTCACTACATCCCCCATTGAAACACGAAGTACATTAGGAACATTTATAACCTCTGTAGAGCTGTGGATTTGAAATTTGACAGCATCACAAACTATCACATCCAAGACAGGCCAAGCAGTTATATTAAAAAAAGTCTGGTCCCTCTTCATGATTTGTGATGAGGAGTGGGGTGCCAAAGTTCCATCACTTTATCTAATTGAAGTTCTTTCTTTAACATAATGTCCATTTACTAGACGAAAAAAATAAACTGCAAATCCAATTGACATGAATAGTAAAATAAAAAAAATTACCAGTCAACGTAAGTCCAACAGAGCACCAAAAAATGTTTTTTAAACCAAACAGCAAAAATTTTAACTTTTGATGGGGACTTTGACGTATTAGCGCCAGTGTCAAATAAAAAGTGTGACTGGTTAACTGTACTTGTTTGCAAATCGGGCATTGACAAATCTGTGAGGTAAGTATACTCAGTACCATCAAGGGGATCACCAGCAGGTGGATTCAATAAAGGATTCATAACTGTATGCATCTTAATGGCAATGTCAGGCCTGGTGGTAGTTGCCGGAGCCAAAACAGAATTTCTCACAAGAGACCGCAGGTGTTATACTAAGAAAAATCAACCACTCGCTGTAATTTGACATTGTCAATTGTGATGTACCTTTTTTCCTTGCGACAAGGAAGCAGAGGTAAAATGACTGTTCTTGTACCCTGCACGCCAAGCGCAGGTACTGGTGGACAATATGAGGGGCCAAACTCCTTCTGTTCTCCACCTTCTCACGGATCAGGTCACCAACTGGGGGTAGCCAGCCGACTACTGAATCTGAAGCATAGCATCAGATGCGGAGGGCATATGTTCCTTTGCAAGACTGTCACTGATCTTTTGTAGGTTCTGTAACACAGCAGAATGATCATCTACATCAAAGGGTGCATCAGACGCCGCAAGGTCTAGACCCTCAAGGTCCGGAACAAATATTTTGATGCCATAGAGCATCACCCAGAAACCTTCTAGGAAGATTATTAAGTGCACGTTGAACACTATACATGTCTGTGTATGTACGACATCTGACTTGAATTCACCATTCACCATCGTACCAACCACTATTGCGCAGGCCACAGGATTAGCATGCTTTGATCCTGTCGCCGGATGCGCTGAACCGTCAGTGTAAATGATACAATGGAAATCCTACAGCGGGCGCATGGTCAGAGCAGCCGGATGAACAAATTCATACTGCTAATACTCCTGAGTCGGCAAAGAGGAATCAAAAATGAAAGTGACATCCGGAGATGTCAAAGATGTTGCCCATTGTATCCACCTAGGATGCAAAGCCTTTGAAATTGGTACACTGGCTTTCATCACTGCCTCGAAGGCAGAATATGGTGTAACAACCAACATGCGTTCCCTCTGCAACAGTGCTTGTTCCTGCAGAATCGCCATCTGCAGTCAAAACTTTTTCCACAGAGGAAAATCGCATTTCAGCCCAAGTGTACGGGTGTGACTTGTAAGCAATAGGGACTGTGTCACCCTCATTAAAAGTCAAGTACATGAAACCCACCACCTCAGGCACAATTCTTATTACCAGGTTGGTGTGGTTGTCACGAATCAGTAAGTATTTAGATTCAAGATCAGCCTGCAAAGATTGCAAGATAGCTGATTGTTCAAGCTGCCAGCAAGATTTGATAAAATTTGGTTGGACCAAGACATAAAGTAGCTTGATACGCTGGGCATAATCAGGAATGTAAGTACACCCGAAATTCAAAAAATCCAGTAAAGATTGTAGTTTTTTCAGAGTTGTTGGAGCACGAAACTGTGCGCATTTCTCCAGGAAGTGAGGTGCTAGACCTCGACCGTCATTATTGAGCTCATAGCCCAGGAACAACACTGTGTACTCTGCAATGTGTGATTTGGCAAAGTTAAACTTGTAACCGAAGTCCGCAAACATGCAAATGATGCGGCCAACGCGACACAGATGCAGCCATAACACGTCATCAGTGAGATAAATGTCATCAACATACAAACATGCATCAGGGTCTAGTCCTTCTAGACTGTGCGGGTGGCAAACGTGCCTGGACTGTTTTTATAGCCCATAGCTAATCTTCTGAACTGATTTTGTTTGCCGCCACAGGTAAAAGCTGTCCATTGACTACTAATAGAGGACAGGTTATGTCTAAAAAAGCCATTGGATATGTCAAGTGTGGTCTTAAACCATTTACGCGCAATAATATCCACAAGGGCAGAACTGTGAGTATTCTGTACTGTGCAGGTCCGACAATGAGAGTTCAAGTGCCGGTAATCCAACAACAAACGGTAAGAGTCATCAGGCTTAGTCACAATAAAAAGAGGATTATTCATCAGTGACACACAAGTTTCAATCATACCTTGATATTCCAATTGTTCAAGGATCACTGCAACTGGAGCTTTCGCTTCACCCTGCATGGGATACTGGGGTTGAGGCTGTGGCATAGACCGCAATGGTATCTCATGTCTTGGGGAAAATGTGTCCCAACCACATTGAGTACGGTACAAAGCCAGTGCCAGTACCTTAGCACACTCTTCCATAAAAAAAAGCACTTGTTCTTTCGACACAGTGTGTGCGAATCCACGGCGGATTACTCCCTCGCCTCTTGGAGCGGCCAGAACGAAGGGTGGGGGCCAGTCGGCCTCTGCTAACAAAATGTCATAGGTAGAGGTCAGATTTTCCCAAAATATCCCTTTTATAGTACGCTGTATGTCACCTTCAATCAAAAAGATTATATCATAGAGTCTTTCAGGTGGAGCCACTCTAGTGTCAGCTGTCTCAACAGCAAAAAACATGTCAGCTGCTGTCGTCTTCAGATATGGACACAATGCTTCCCACACTACTGTACTTTCCACTGCGCTGTCTAGCAGCAACAGCGCCCAAGTCAGGTTCCGATGGTGTGTTCTCACTATCCGTGGCATACCACGCTGTTAAAGCGCCAACCTTCTTCTTCTGAAACTGGGATTGTTGACTTGGAAAGTCGTCTAGCTTGCCCTTACCTTCCGTCTTGTGGGGCTGCTCACGGTTCTGTTGGGCACCCAAACCTCTGTCACAGTCTCCTCCACCAGGGAGTGAGACCGATGTATCCTGTAAAGAGCGAGGAGAACGTTGATCCGGAACCTAGAAAAATATCAGGTGACTTAATATTAGTGCGGTCGCACAAATCATATGTGCGCTCAGTAGACACAGGTATTGGTGATGCAGGACGTGACCCCTGTGTCTGTTGCTGTTTCCCCTGTTTTTTATTCTTATACCAATTCTGCTTTGGAAAATTGGGGCATTCATTCTTATTAGAATTTGCCCCCTGTGTTTGCTTCTGTGCTGTTAACACTCAAACTATTGCGGCCAATGGTCTTATAAGCCTCAGCAACGATTTTCTGTAACTGCCTAGGTTTATCAGCATCAGGGACATTGCATAAAGCTTTAGACACCTGGAAGCTCACCGCATCTCCCTTATTATTAGCATGGACGAGAATTGAAACTACCTCAAACACTCCAACGAGTCTCATTCCCAATTCAACTGCTGCCTTTGCGCCATGTTCATCTTGTACACGCTTAATCACGGAGGGCAGGACAGCCATGGACGCTGTGCCGAAGCACTTAGCATAGACTACCGCAAATATCTGGCACCTCAGGTATCAAGTCTTTCTGCAAATTAATGGTCAGAATCCTGTGTTTTTCAACAGGAGTCGTGTTTAAGTATGGGCGAATTTTGCGAATCTCGTGTTCGCGAATTTTGCGGATTTGCGAACTCGCAATCCGCAAAATCCGCGTATTCCCGTGAATTTGCGGATTTTTTTTTTTTGCGTTCGCAAGTGTTTCCGCCAGTTCTTGAGGATTTGGTACTAGTTCGCAATTGCGAACTTACTTGTCGGCTCGCAACGGTCGCGACTATGTTGTTTCTACGTCTGGTTCATCATCACAGCCTCCCAGCACCCTCTGTTTCACCACTGCCACCCTCTCTTTGACCCATGCCACCCTCTGTTACATCAATGCCACCCTCTGGTTCATCATCACTGTAGAAGATGGGGGGAAAAGCAAGCCCACCTGCCCTGCTTGAACTGACATGAATTAATTTGGGGTTAGTTTATTAACAACACCTGCCCTGCCCCAACTGACAATAATGAATTAGGGGCTAATTAATGTGTCACTGAATTTGAAGTTCCAGCCTGGCACCTGCTTGTCTGCTCCCTTAGCTGTAAATCAGGACCTTTGTGGCATACAGTTAAGGTCAGAGCAGGGTCACACAATAGTTGCAAGCAGGCAACCGAATTCTGGAGGGCCCCCTCAGGCAGACCTACAGGGAATCGTTACAAATCATGAGGTTGACCTTTTGCACCTGCTCATTGCTTTTGCTTTTGCAAAAATCGTTTTTCGTTTTTTTCGCGCTATTCGCGAGGCGCGGCGTCGTGCGAAACCGACCGCGGAAGCCGCCAATTCGTGCGAATGTGCTTTATATTTTTTTGCGGCTTGTTGTTTCGCGAGTTTTTTTGCAGTATTCGCGAGCCGCTTGCAGCGCAACACGAGAATTTACCCCAAGGTCGAGTACGGGCGCGGCCATTTTGTTTGCATGACGTATTTCCGTTTCCGCCCGCTATGTATAATCTCGCGCAGTAAGTGCATTGCGAGTACAAGTTCACACGAGAAAATCTCGTGCGAACTTACTTTTGCGCTCGTGAACGGGCGGCCATCTTGTTTTTTATTCATTTCCTGTGTCTGGGCATGGTGTTCAATCCTCTTGCTATCTTTGCAATCCTTTGCTTGTTTTCAGTTTTTTTTGAACGATTTTGCTTCTTATCTATCCCTCTTTTTTCCTAGCTGTATATTTTTGTCTTTTCTGCTATTTTTCTTTACTTTTAAACTACTTTTTTAAACTCTTTTCTTTTCTTCTTCCCTATCCTATTCCTTCTTAATTTTTTACTTCCTACCTTACCTGCCCAGACCATGGTGAAGCCAGGCGCCGTGAAGCTGCCCAGGCACTTGAGGGCCGCAGCGGCGGCGGGGAGGAGGCGTCCTGGACCCCGTGCCAGGACAGCATGCGGTCGATTGAGGGGGGAGCAGGTGACGCGACGGGAGATCTTCAGCCCGGAGGAAGTGGGCACGCTGGTCTACTTCGTCCAGCGCCGTCTGCCCAGGACCATCGCGGGAGGCGGCAGGATCGCGGCCGGCGGCTACAACATCCGGGAGCGCCGAAAGCGGTGGGAGAAGGTGTGCTGGGCCATATCCCACCTCTACGGGGTCCAGCGCACCTACAGCCAGGTCACCCACCGCTGGACGGACCTCCTGGACCGGGAGCGCGACCTGCTGGACCAGCTCGGCTTGGAGATCCCCGGGCTTGGTGAGTAGTAGTAGCTATTTCATCACTCACTACTATGATGTTTTCTCCTGCTCTGTGTTGTTGTATTGCAAATATTTGTTTTTTACATGGAGCAAGCCAATAATGCCGCCGATGACGATTACATTGTAGTTAAATTATATTTCAAAATCTTCTGTGCATTTCAGGTGCACTGCTCTCCTTCTCAGTGGCATTGCTACTATGCTTATTTGTTTTCTATTTTGTGGTCTCATTGGCCTGAGTAACTATTATGTATGAGTGTACTTTACAGAACTGCGTAATGCTAGACACTAGGGGGCAGATTACATTTAGAACCCCATTGCACCACGTTTACGTTGCCTTGCGTGACGCAACAGCGGCGTAAACGTGGCGCATCCCTGCGAGTCATTTACAGCATGACGTATCTAGGGAGATGCGTCACGTTATAAAGCCATGGGCCTGCACCACAATGGGTGCGTTCCTAGTACGCAGGGTGGGCAGTCCGGCGGCTGTGCGCCTCGCAAAAGTGCCTGCGTGAAATCTACAAGATTTAATGCAGGCACTTCGGCGACGCTGCTACGTCAATTCAATTCCTTATGCCTGCTTGAAGCAGGCGTAAGGACTGACACAGCATGTTAAGTAGTGGGTGGCCCTGAGCATTACTGGAGTTGCATTGCGTTGGCGCCGTGACTCCAGCGATGCGCCGCTCTTATGTGACGAGATGCGTCACGCAAGTGCCTACCCTTGCGCCAGGGCGCGCCGCATTGTAAATGAGGCGCATCTGCCGTGTCGCAAGGGTAGTTTTGCGTGACGCATTTGATCTGGCGCATCTCTGGAGATGCGCCAGAACGCGTAAGTAAGTATGCCCTTAAGGGGCAGAATTGCAATTACCGTCGCATCCCTGCAAAGTAGCAGGGATGCGCCATTAATTGTGCGGCCCGCTACCACCACCAAACATGGTGCGCCGTATTTGCAATGCGGCGCACCATGGGCCCAAAACGTCACCGAAGCTTTACTGCTGGAGTTGCGTCGCAACGATGGCGCAGCTCCAGCAATGCTCTGGGGTACCCTATCTCCCCAATGCTGGGTCAAGCCGTACGTCTGCTTCAAGCAGGTGCAGGGTTTGTGTGGCGCATCATTGTCCTAAAGGTGACTGATTGAAATTTTGTAGATTTCCCTCAGCCACTTTTAGGATGTGTTCCAGCGCAGGAATGCCCTCCCTTGCGCCGGAACGCCCCCTGATGGCGCAGGGCTTTATAACGGGATGCATCTCCCAAATGCGTCACGTTGTTATAATATTATACGCCGCACCATGGCGCCTCTTTTGTTTAGCTGCTGCGTCACAAAAGTCACGCAAGAACGGAGCAAAAGAGCCGCAAGGGGCTTAAATCTGCCCCTTCCTTTGTACCCCTGACAATTAGAAAAATAGTGGCGGTGGATTGATAGTTTGACTATTTAAATGACTGGTTATGTAGCAGGCAACTGTTAGAGTTGTCACTGATCTGACTGAAATCACAATGTCACTTTGCGTCTTGCCTGCGGACTGCTGCCTGCCAGTCCTAGGTGAACCTTTCAGTACTTTGTTTAGTGAGTTACGTGACTTTCGAAGTCACAGGTCCGCAAATCAATGAAAACTAACCCTAATCAATATAATTTCGCGGAAATATTTTGTTATTGTTGTTTTGAAATGTTTGATTTGGTTGACATTGACAAGCAACAATCATCCATGTTTTCTGTTCTTTCTTTCATGTTGTACGTCAGCTCTCCCCAGGGGCGAGGAGAGGACACAGGAGCAGCAGGCGGCGGATGCTGTTGAACAGGGCCAGGATCGGACAGGCGAGGGCTCCTTTGCTGGCCCCAGTAAGTTTTCATTTTAGACTAGTACCTATTTTTCCTAGCGTTCCTCATTTGATTTTTTCAAAATCGTCTTTGATCTTCTTGTAGACTGTATCTAAATTCTTATCCTGCCTCTACTATGACTCCCTGTGGTATTACTAGATTATTCTTATTAGTCTGTCTGTGTAGCTAACTAAGATTGCACGGTTGGTGAAACTCCCATTCTAGTCAGCAATAGCTCTATCAACTTAGTGCAGGTCTTTAGGATTGTCCATAATGTCTTTTGAAGTGTTCTATCTGCTTTGAAAATTCCCAACTATAAAATGTGAATGACCACCAAGAAAGAATAAGATACTACCTTTCGGTTTGGATAGGAGGACAATCCATACCACTACAGTGGCGCGGACAATTCTTCTGCAGAAACAGAACTATGGACAATAAATAGTGCATTGCTTATCAATAATAATAGGCGCTGTTAGAGTTTCCACATACCTCTGTGATAACAGACTTTGAACCCCCAATGTCCTTACTGACTGACTACATAGTGTGGCACAGTCATTTACCTCCCGAATTCATCGATCATTGATCCCCAATGATGATTATCCAACGTAGCTGAAGAGTACAGAGTCAGAGTCAAGAAGTGTCAGAGGCACGGACTCATGCTTGCAAAAATTGCAAAACCTTTCGCTCAGTCACTCTAGTCTGGACCAAAAAACACAGAGTCTCTCTAAGTTTAAAAGCTTTATTAAAAGTAAACACATTTATTAAAATGAAGTCATAAGAAAAAAACGAAACGTTTAACTGAGAATGGAAAAGTGGTTAGCGCAGACGATTAATTGAAGACATTTCTTGTGGTCGAGCCGAGCTCTCTCCTTGTTTCAACTTGATCTTGTTGTTAGAAGTCCATCTTCTGTCTGTGTGGAAAAAAATGGTGCGTGTTAAAAAGCCAGCCGTCATCAGTTGTGCCAAAAAGTGCTGCATTACATTGTTTTCACATGTCTTCATTCCTAGACCAAATACTAGTGAGTGGTTTATTCTAACATTCTTAAATGTACTTTGTAGGTGGAACATCTGGTGGCGGGGCCAACGCGGAGGTGGTGGTGCTCGAGGCGGAGGGCAATTCCTCAGGGGAGGATGCGGCGGTTCCAGTGCCGGCTGTGAGAGTTCAGACGGTGGTGGTGGCGGGCAGAGGTAAGCTCTTATATATTCCTTACTTATTGAGATTGAAGACGTGGCTGGGAAGGAAAGAATATGAGATGCATGGCTGGGTGAATGATGAAGCAATGATTGGTGGAAGGACAACAGCCTGGGTGGGTGACACAGAAACTGTATGTGTCCATATACCTGGATCATGCTACTATCTGACTCTTAGATAGCATATGTGTATCTAGAGCAGGGGTACTCATAGTACGGCCCGCGGGCCGGTGGCGGCCCGGCAAGCCTTCCTTGGCTGTGCGCAGACCTTGCAGACAATCACTGCTCCCCCGGCCCCCACAGAGCAGAGTGGAGATGCAGGGCCACAAAGAGGTGAAATAGAACAAAGCCTCTGCTCTGTGGGGCCGGGCAAGCAGTGATTGTCAGGGTGGAGATGCAGGGGCGCTACAACAAACAAAGCCTCAATAATATGTTAATGGTCTTTTAAAGACCTGTTAAGTACTTTGGTGTGGCTGTCTGTGTGTGCGCGTTGAGGAAGCTGTCTCAGCCCGGGCTGAAGGCTGACACACACAGACACACACACAGTGAGATGACAGAGGGGGAGGGAGAGGGAGGGCAGGAGGGAGAGAGAGATGGAGAGGGAGGGCAGGAGGGAGAGCATGAGGGAGAGAGATGTATGTAAATGCTGGGTCTGGTGGCTCAGTGGATGAAGGCATCTGCTGCAGGGACCTGTGTGCAACCTCATGGTCACAAGTTTTCGTTTTGCTTTAGCCCCGCCCCCTCTGACTCCGCCCCCACCAGTGCGGCCCTCGGCCACAAACTACACTGTAAATTTAGCCCCTGAGAGAAAGTTTGTGAGTACCCATGATCTAGAGAGAGTAGACGGTCAGTGGATGAACTAAGTGTAACTTTGAAGAGCATGTAACACTGCACCCGCACGTCCATTCCAGTGTAGGAAAGGCAAGGAAAAGAAGTTTTAATTTTGTCCAAATACTACCATCAATAGTAGCAGTAGTTTGTATTGCAAGCACAGCATAGATCCGGTTATTACGGTGGCCACTCCCTACCTCTCTTAATAAGTTTAGTAGTACTCAGTCATTCATGTGTGGATGTATCACTGGTCACTCAATAAAAAGCAAAGCACCTAAAGTCATCCCATATATAAGCAAAAACATCCCATGTGAAGTGATAGATAATCAGATTATTTATCTTCTTCAATTTTCCATTTCTAGTACTCATTTGCACTGTAGGGTGAAAGTTGAATTAATTAAGCAGTAGCCCTTGTAACAGAGTATTCTCAGTGCCACCCGTAATAGAAAAGTAAGAGCTTCACCACCTGCATGTACTGGACGGGTACAGTAATGCAACACAAGTCTAGGTCACTCATCATGGCGTGCGTCTCTTTTTCTCGGGTGCAAGTTCACTGCGCTGGCATTATGCCGGCTTGCAGAAGATAACGTACCAATTTTCCTAAACAAGAGACAAGAAGAAGAATAAGACTGGGGTACTTTCATAGTCGACTCCAATGGAAGTCCATAGTGCTCGTAGAATTTGTTCCTTAAACTCCCACTAATGTTAGAGCAAGGATGAAGAAGTGGGAGGTTAGATAGATACTGGCCTCAATAGTTATGTAATGCGCTTGCAAGTTGCTAGTTGTACTGTCTGCAACACAAATTTCTGCTGAATGATTGAGTTAATCTTAAAGAGCATTGGTTACGGACTATGTCTTTCTTTCTTCATATAGATGCTCCTTCCAAACGAACAAGGAGGAAGGAGCTGGCTAGAGCGGCCCGGCAACGGAGGATTGATGCCACTGTTGCGGAATACCGGCGGCTGGTGGCCCTGGAGGACGAAGAAAGTGTGCAGTCGACCACAACAACAATGTCCTCTGCATCGGCCTCCGTGCCCCCACGGGCTGCCACCCAGCACAGTGCTCCACCCAGACTGAGCCGGGCTGCCAAAGCCAAACGCCACCGCCGAGCAGCAAGGACAACAGCTGCCTCTCACAGCCATTGCACCTGCAAGGCAGTGAAGGCACGCCTGCGCCGCAGTACCCTGATGGTGTCCCGCCTTCAGCAGGAGCTCCACCACTTTACAAACGTGTTGGAGGGGCTCCGCGTAGAGCACCCCTTGCTCCGCCAGGAGCATGATGCCCTGGCCCAAAAAGTAAACAGCATCCACCCATAGTGTCCCTTGCCCCTTTTTTAGAGACTTTTGGGGGGTGGGAATTGGGAGTTGGGTTTTTGGGGACTCTTGAAGGACAATCGTTGGGGTTAGGGAGGGTCTTGCGGGAGATTATTTTGTTAGGGATATAAATATACTTTTTCAAACTTTATCTGAGCATACCTGTTTTTTACTGCTTGCCTGGTGGGTGGGGGTTTAACAGTGACTTTGTTTTCCTGAAAGTTTAGTTCCATTTTCTTCCTTTAAGTGTAAATGCCCAAATGTTTTCAACACTAAGGGCCTCTCACAGAGTAAGTGAAGTGAATTCAAGAGTCCTAGGACTTTAGTAGTACTACCGTCAGTCTCTCGTCTCTCCTAATACTCCATTATACCCCCAAACCACCAAACGCTTATCTTACCTGTAATTTGTGTTTGAAAGTAGGGCTAGACCCAGGGCTGGCTCCACGGGAAACAGCGAATAAGGTTGGCAATCCTGGGCGGATAACATTTCCTCATAGCGGTGGTACTAGTGGTGTGACACAGTGGCAGTTGCATGCCTATGAAAAAAAAGAAAATTATATCTGGTTTGTCCTCCTGAGCAATTCAACAGTACAATAGAGAATATAGCAGGTGACAGAAGTACACTAGAACAGTGCCACATTGTAGCCTAACAAATGGTAAAGTATAACTACTAATTCGGTTGAAGTTCTTTGACATTAGCCATGGGTCTTTGTCAAGCAGAGTAAGAATATATCCTCGGATTTCTTCACCAGCCTGTTGCTATCACCTTATCCTCCCCAGCAAGTGTCTGGATTTATTGCTGTAATTTAGTCACACATCAATCAAAACCACACAGCCCGGGGGAAGAGGGTTAGGGTTTGAAAAATGGATGGGTACAGGGGTTTTTGGGAAAGGTTTTGGGAGACAAGAAAAAATAGCACAGCATGGACAAACAATTGTGAACAATGCATAAACAAATCTTTGGGTACAAACCTATCCATCAATCTTTGAAAGTGCATGCACTACTGCATGCATGTCAGTGAAAAGTAAGTAGTACTTTCGACAACTGTGGAAGAAAGAATGCGACAGTACATGGTGTGTGGAAATATTGATAACTATATTCAACATAAGGTCTCTGTTGCCAGATACCTGAGAGCCTTGCTGGTCACTATAAATCCATTCACAACACTCAATGGGGTTGGTCTGGAAGGTATAGTAGATAGAAAAGGAGAAATTGCTCTTTTTCTAGGTGTCCCCTCACTCATCAGGGTTGCCCCTTGGTGACATGCTTCATCATTGGGGCCATCCCAGTCCTCTACGGGCTGGGGCCCGCTGCGACTTGCGAATTACGTAGGAGCACTTACAAATGACTATGTGTGGTGCAGATGTGATTGTGGAGTGGACTAAGTGATGTGTTAAGGGATCAATTTAGAAGCAGAGAGAGATCCAAGAAATGCAGTCACAGTCAGAGAAAAACACAATGGATACTGTATCTGTATGTTGTTGTAGTTGTCCTGTTGAAAGTGGTAAGTAAGTTGCCTGCAGAAAAAAAATCCTCTTATTAGCGGCACTCCTCCATTGCAGCCGACGCTTCGTCCATCGATGTTGGTCACCAGAAGACACCCTGTAAAAAAAGCACAGCATGGACAAACAATTGAACATAAACAAATCTTTGGGTACAAACCTATCCATCAATCTTTGAAAGTGCATGCACTGCTGCATGCATGTCAGTGAAAAGTAAGTAGTACTTTCGACAACTGTGGAAGAAAGAATGCCACAGTACAGGGCGTGTGTGGAATTATTGATAACTATATTCAACATAAGTTCTCTGTTGCCAGATACCTGAGAGCCTTGCTGGTCACTATAAATCCATTCACAACACTCAATAGGGTTGGTCTTGAAGGTATAGTAGATAGAAAAGGAGAAATTGCTCTTTTTCTAGGTGTCCCCTCACTCACCAGGGTTGCCCCTTGGTGACATGCTTCATCATTGGGGCCATCCCAGTCCTCTACGGGCTGGGGCGTGCTGCGACTTGCGAATTACGTAGGAGCACTTACAAATGGCTATGTGTGGTGCAGATGTGATAGTGGAGTGGACTAAGGGATCAATTTAGAAGCAGAGAGAGATCCAAGAAATGCAGTCACAGTCAGAGAAAAACACAAAGGATACTGTATCTGTATGTTGTTGTAGTTGTCCTGTTGAATTTGGTAAGTAAGTTGCATGCAGAAATAAATTCCTCTCATTAGCGGCACTCCTCCATTGCAGCTGACGCTTCGTCCATCAATGTTGGTGACCAGAAGACACCCTGTCCACTGCCTGCCTGATGCTGAATTGTTACAACAAGGGGTGGTGAGGGACAGAGTCTCGGAATTAAACAGAAAGCTCTCACCCAGTCAAGAGATCAGGGCTAGATCCAACACCGTTTTTTAGCTCACTGCACCATCCCAGTTTCAGAACCTGGCTGTATGCAAATTAGTCTGTTCCTGTCCCAGTGCATGATGGGAACAGGGCAAACCAAACTACAAAAGCCAATTCTTACACTGGGAAGGAAACAAGCTCCCGGGGACCGGTTTCTGGCATTACAGCCGTCTTCGGCCCGGTTTGCTTGAATCCTGATGGTGCAATGAGCAAGGGTCTCACATCTGAGAATACCCTTCCACGCTTAGGGTGGACATAAATAATTACAACAAGGGGTGGTGAGGGACAGAGTCTCTGAATTAAACAGAAAGCTCTCACCCAGTCAAGAGATCAGGGCTAGATCCAACACCGTTTTTTAGCTCACTGCACCATCCCAGTTTCAGAACCTGGCTGTATGCAAATTAGTCTGTTCCTGTCCCAGTGCATGATGGGAACAGGGCAAACCAAACTACAAAAGCCAATTCTTACACTGGGAAGGAAACAAGCTCCCGGGGACCGGTTTCTGGCATTACAGCCGTCTTCGGCCCGGTTTGCTTGAATCCTGATGGTGCAATGAGCAAGGGTCTCACATCTGAGAATACCCTTCCACGCTTAGGGTGGACATAAATAATTACAACAAGGGGTGGTGAGGGACAGAGTCTCTGAATTAAACAGAAAGCTCTCACCCAGTCAAGAGATCAGGGCTAGATCCAACACCGTTTTTTAGCTCACTGCACCATCCCAGTTTCAGAACCTGGCTGTATGCAAATTAGTCTGTTCCTGTCCCAGTGCATGATGGGAACAGGGCAAACCAAACTACAAAAGCCAATTCTTACACTGGGAAGGAAACAAGCTCCCGGGGGCCGGTTTCTGGCATTACAGCCGTCTTCGGCCCGGTTTGCTTGAATCCTGATGGTGCAATGAGCAAGGGTCTCACATCTGAGAATACCCTTCCACGCTTAGGGTGGACATAAATAATTACAACAAGGGGTGGTGAGGGACAGAGTCTCTGAATTAAACAGAAAGCTCTCACCCAGTCAAGAGATCAGGGCTAGATCCAACACCGTTTTTTAGCTCACTGCACCATCCCAGTTTCAGAACCTGGCTGTATGCAAATTAGTCTGTTCCTGTCCCAGTGCATGATGGGAACAGGGCAAACCAAACTACAAAAGCCAATTCTTACACTGGGAAGGAAACAAGCTCCCGGGGACCGGTTTCTGGCATTACAGCCGTCTTCGGCCCGGT
Organism: Lissotriton vulgaris; assembly: GCF_964263255.1. Taxonomy (NCBI): domain Eukaryota; kingdom Metazoa; phylum Chordata; class Amphibia; order Caudata; family Salamandridae; genus Lissotriton; species Lissotriton vulgaris. The sequence goes on from NC_141690.1 coordinate 129,292,605, forward strand.
TTGCTTGAATCCTGATGGTGCAATGAGCAAGGGTCTCACATCTGAGAATACCCTTCCACGCTTAGGGTGGACATAAATAATTACAACAAGGGGTGGTGAGGGACAGAGTCTCTGAATTAAACAGAAAGCTCTCACCCAGTCAAGAGATCAGGGCTAGATCCAACACCGTTTTTTAGCTCACTGCACCATCCCAGTTTCAGAACCTGGCTGTATGCAAATTAGTCTGTTCCTGTCCCAGTGCATGATGGGAACAGGGCAAACCAAACTACAAAAGCCAATTCTTACACTGGGAAGGAAACAAGCTCCCGGGGACCGGTTTCTGGCATTACAGCCGTCTTCGGCCCGGTTTGCTTGAATCCTGATGGTGCAATGAGCAAGCGGCACTCCTCCATTGCAGCTGACGCTTCGTCCATCAATGTTGGTGACCAGAAGACACCCTGTCCACTGCCTGCCTGATGCTGAATTGTGGCTCGCTAATGTGAAGCCTGACTCCATCCTTTTTTCCCCATTGCACAGACTGAAACCCGGCCTGTAATTATTCAACGAAAAACAGGAAGTGATATAATATTACAACACCACTGATAAATAAATATAAGGTATGTAGGCTGTGGAGTGCAAAAAGTCACACTTTGATTTTCCTAGTAGACAGTACAATATTTTTGAAAGTGCGTACTCTGTCTGAGTCACCTTTTGAAGGATAAATAAGTATGGGCAAATTAATGTAGCGGATCTTTCCCCTCAAGCTAGGTGTACTGTAAACTGTGTTTTAGAACAAAATTAGATCTTCCCAGCAGTGCTCCCACCCAGACTCTTACTAAAGCCATTTGCAAAATGTAGAAGACCCCCAATCAAATCTCAAAAAACGAGGCCTAGAAGAAAACTAGTGACAAAACGTACTTTGAAAGTAAAAGTAGGCCCAAGTACCCCCTTACCCACCGTGGATTGCATTCAAACCACTTGCAAGCAGCCAAGCAAAAGTATCCATAGCCAGCATCGCTCCAAGACTCGAAAACCCCCCCACCCAAACACATGCAATAGAAATACTGCTAACCCCAACGAACCCTAAGTTAAGAATAGTGGCAAAGGCTTTCTTTAACTATGCCAAATCCCCCCTTTCCCACCATGGATTTTCTTCAAATGACTTGCAACCAAAATTACACATTCTCACAAGTGCTCTAAGACCCCAGAACTCAGTTGCAAAAATCTAAACACCCCGAAACACATGCAATCCTGCTGCTAGGGCTAACCCTAACGAACCCTAAGTTTCAAAAAGTGCCAAAAGGCTTTTCCGCGAGGATTTTGTCCCAACCACTTCTACCCGGTATTAGACCTTCCCAGGAATGCCCCAAGACCCACCAACCCACCCGCCAAAAAGCATAACACCCCCAAACAGGCCAAAAGCAAAATCTCATACTTGCAATATTTCTCGGCCTTCGGTCCAAACGCGCTGCGTAGCTAGGCCATAGGTCTGGTTTGCCACCACGGATTTCCTGAAAAGCAAATGCAATCAAGATTAGAGTGTCCCAGCAAGTGCTCCCAGACCCCGAAACTCACCCACAAACACCAGGAAGCCCCCCAAACAGGCCCCCGAAAATGCTACATTGAGCAAAATGTCAGAAATAGCAACAAAAAAATCGGCTTGGATTTTGTCCAAACCACTTTTATCCGGTATTAGAGCTTCCCAGCAATGGCCCCAGAGCCGTCAACCCAGGAGAAAACGAGTAGAAGACCCCCAAACAGCCAAAGAGCAAAAGTACAAAAATGGGGACTTTGTTATTTTTTTCCAAATTTCCCAAATCACTCCGCGCGCGCTCTGCAGCTAGGCCCTAACTCCCCTCTGCCACCATGGATTTGCTTCAAACCTCTTGCACAGTAAAGTATATATAGCCAGCAGTGCGCCCAGACCCAAAAAACCCACCCACAAACACCAGGAAGCCCCCAAACAGGCCCCCGAAAACGCTACATTGAGCAAAATGTCAGAAATAGCAACAAAAAAAATCGGCGTGGATTTTGTCCAAACCACTTTTATCCGGTATTAGACCTTCCCAGGAATCCCCTAAGACCCGCCAACCCACCCGCCAAAAAGCATAACATCCCCAAACAGGCCAAAAGCAAAATCTCATACTTGCAATATTTCTCGGCCTTCGGTCCAAACGCGCTGCGTAGCTAGGCCATAGGTCCGGTTTGCCACCACGGATTTCCTGAAAAGCAAATGCAATCAAGATTAGAGTGTCCCAGCAGTGCTCCCAGACCCCGAAACTCACCCACAAACACCAGGAAGCCCCCCAAACAGGCCCCCGAAAACGCTACATTGAGCAAAATGTCAGAAATAGCAACAAAAAAATCGGCATGGATTTTGTCCAAACCACTTTTATCCGGTATTAGAGCTTCCCAGCAATGGCCCCAGAGCCGTCAACCCAGGAGAAAATGAGTAGAAGACCCCCAAACAGCCAAAGAGCAAAAGTACAAAAATGGGGACTTTGTCATTTTTTTCCAAATTTCCCAAATCACTCCGCGCGCGCTCTGCAGCTAGGCCCTAACTCCCCTCTGCCACCATGGATTTGCTTCAAACCTCTTGCAAAGTAAAGTATATATAGCCAGCAGTGCGCCCAGACCCCGAAACCCACCCACAAACACCAGGAAGCCCCCCAAACAGGCCCCCGAAAACGCTACATTGAGCAAAATGTCAGAAATAGCAAAAGAAAAATCGGCCTGGATTTTGTCCCAACCACTTCTACCCGGTATTAGACCTTCCCAGGAATGCCCCAAGACCCGCCAACCCACCCGCCAAAAAGCATAACACCCCCAAACAGGCCAAAAGCAAAATCTCATACTTGCAATATTTCTCGGCCTTCGGTCCAAACGCGCAGCGTAGCTAGGCCATAGGTCCGGTTTGCCACCACGGATTTCCTGAAAAGCAAATGCAATCAAGATTAGAGTGTCCCAGCAGTGCTCCCAGACCCCGAAACTCACCCACAAACACCAGGAAGCCCCCAAACAGGCCCCCGAAAACGCTACATTGAGCAAAATGTCAGAAATAGCAAAAAAAATCGGGGTTGCCACCACGGATTTCCTGAAAAGCAAATGCAATCAAGATTAGAGTGTCCCAGCAGTGCTGACAGACCCCGAAACTCACCCACAAACAGACAGAACCCCCCCTTAAGAGCACCTCAAAGGCAAGCAAGTCAGCAAAAACACTAAAAAATTTGCGCCTCGGATTTGGTCCAAACCACTTTTATCCGGTATTAGAGCTTCCCAACAATGGCCCCAGAGCCGTCAACTCACCTGCAAAGAGGTAGAACAACACCCCCACAAGTGCTGAGTCTTTCTTCATTGGGCGTAAACCAGCCCTCTGCTTTGATGGAAATAGGAGTCTGGAGGAGGAGGATAGAGGAGCATGTTCTTCTGAACTTGTGAACCTGAGGAATGCAGACTGCGGCACCTACAAATCAATTAGCAAACAAGTGAAGACAGTTCTGCTGATGGGCTTGTTTTTGTGATTATCTGATTAAAGTTTGAATTATATTAACTGTGCACAACAAAGAAAGACAGACACACAGGAATAAAAGTGAATGAGGACGAAAAAGAAAGTTATTGATTTGTTGTCTCATTTTCAGGGCTCGGTATCACGGTCCAGGAATAAGAATAAGGCATCGTCATCATACTCTGCGAATTCAGGCAGGGTGAGCTCAGTGTCACCTGACAGAGTAGAAATTCCCTCATCTATGTTGCTGGCCACCTCGTCTTCATCCGGTGCGCTTTCTCGTACTCTGAAATCTGGTGGTATGAGGTGCTGATTCATCATGATCATTGTTAACCTCTCCACATTTTTGGGCAAGAGGCGGCTCCGTTTGGAAGTTACAATGCCACCAGCAGCACTGAAAACACGTTCAGAAGACACGCTTGCGAGTGGGCAAGACAAGTAGTTTCAAGCAAGGTTGGTGAGCTGTGGCCACAATTCTTTTTTCCCATGCCAATACGCCAATGGGTCAGCATTAACATAGACCTCTGTTGAGTCATTCAGATAGTCCTTCACCATCGACTCAAGGTCCTCATCCAAGGTTCCTCCACTTTGCTTAGCTGTTGCTGTGCCTCTGACCTTTTGAGAACCAAACCCAAGCCGAGCTAGCCAATCCTCTTCAGCCTCCAATGTTTCTGTTGTGTCTGGTGCAGATGATCCGGTTGCCGGTGTCTTTAACGGCTGAGAGGTCTCTTGTGCCACAGCCACAGGTGCAGAAGTGGATTGTTTTGACTGGGGATGGCCTGCTGATGCTGATGTACTGCCATTTCCTTCAATTTTCTGCCGTTCTCTTTCAAACCTCTTGGCTGACAAGGCTAGCCAACGTTTGTACTTTGGAACATGTTCATCATCAAAAGGAAAGAATGCTTGGCCTGCCAGCGCCTTTTTGTAGCGTGGATCCAGAATAGTAGCACAAATGTAATGCTGTTCTGAGTGGATCATTTTAAGACGTTCATCACCTTGTAGGAGCTCTAATAATTTCTCAGCCAGAACAAAAGAGTCTTGGTTTTTTACATCTTTTTCAAACACAGAACACACCTCCTTCAGTTGGTGCTCCAGCATGTACAACAATGGGATAGCTTTTCCCAAAATGTTTTCTGCTGTGTGACGTTTCTCCAAACCAAACATGGCTAGTGTTGCATGTTTCCGAGCAGCTTTAAAAACAATGTCCGCGTCAACACCTGCGTTTAGCTTTGCTTTAGCCCCTGAAAAAGAGACCCAGTGTGCAGTGATGCACATGTAATCAGCGTCTGCGCCACTGGTCCACATGTCTGTTGTCAGATGTATAGTGTGAACAACACTCTTCTGCAAAGCTGCCCCAATCACCTTCAGAACATCTTCATGTAGTGCTGGAACCGCAACTCGGGCAAAATAGAACCGGCTAGGAACCTTCCATTTAGGGCAGAGCGCTGCCACTAATTCTAGAAAACCAACCCCTTCTACAAAAGAAAAAGGGAGAAGGTCCAGAGCTAGCATTTTAGCCAGCTTAGTGTTATACATACGCGTCAGTGAGTGGTTGCGTTCATATTGAGCTTCTGTAAACAACATCTTTTTAATGTTGCCCTGGACCAAGGATTTACGGGATGATGATGATATCTTCGACCCAGTTACGCTCGCTGATGAACTTTTTCGCATTGATGTCTCACTCTCTCCCACACTCTTAGTGTGGCTCACATGCGGTGTGCTGCTGACAGGGGTACTGGGTGTAAGTGAAGTGTTTGAATCGTCTTCTTCCTCCTCGTCATCATCAGATGAAAAATCAACGTTTTCATTACGTGCAATTCGGGCTTCCTTGACCGCCTCTAGGTGCGCAAACCATTGGACAGGGTGCGCTCTCCTAAGATGACCTCTCTGGCCTCTGGTACCATAGTTGGTACCAAACTTACCACAACTAACTCGAAGCTTACAAATGCTACAAATGGCTACGTTTTCCTTTTTTGGGCAAACACTAAAGAAGTCCCAAACTGGAGACTTGAAATGTCTTTGGGGGCCGGAGGAGGCGGCGATACTGGTGGTGGTGGTCCTGCTGCTAATGCCAGATGAAGTGGAGGATGTGGATTGCCGAACTTCAGTACGTGTTGCACTTTCACCACCACTAATTGAGGTCGAGGTGGATGGAAGTCCCTTCTTGCGAGGAAGAAATATGGAAGCGGTAGGTGTTGGTGTACTAGTTAACTCCAAATCCAATGATTGTTGTGTTTCCATTGACTCCTCGTCGACATCATCATCACGCTCAGCAGCTTCTCGGGATAGGGTCAAAATGTCTCTTTGCTGCATGCCCGCTGGGGCTGCAGTGACCTTTATGATGACTGGCTCGTCGTCGTGAGAGGCTTCATCAGCAGCAGTATGCATCACTTCTTGTTGAGCCTCATCACACTCCATAGCTATGAGTTTTTCGACGACCTTCCTTTTACGCTTAGGTATCTTTGTCAGATCATGGTGTGCCTCACTCTCAGGCTGCTGTGGTGGTACCCAATCATCATCCAGATCATCAGTAGGAGGTGGGCTTGAAGAAGATGTAGACACCCCCCTTGATCTTTTCCTTGCTAGGGATGTGGAAGACAATGAATGTTAAATCCAAACTTGGGGGTTGGGATACGCACTCCGTTTTCTTCAACAATAGTTCTTAGCAAGTGGGTGGTGCCCGTGGGGTGGAACCCTCTGTACAAGGGTTGGAGAGAACAGATATGATGCACTCTTTCCTGAAAAAAAGTGTCTCCCCAGAGCACTCTATAGCAACTTTTTCAAAATAATTTTCAAAGGCTTGGTATTGGGTTCTTCATATCTTTTAATATTCTTTTAAACATATAGTTCATTTAATCTTAGCATGATTCATCTCATGTTTTTTAGCATTTCAACTTGTTGGCCCAATGCATTTCGGGCATGATCATCAGGAGGAGTGGCTTCCTCAAATGATACCTCGGTCTGATTGTCAATTTCCTGATGTGCCCCTACTTCGGGAGGAACAACTATTGTGGGCACTTGTGACCCTCCATGCACCTCTGCTTGCGCATCTCCTTGCGCTGCCTCTCCTTCCACATGTACTTGGCTTGTACTACTTGCACATGTTGTTGTTGCGGCTGTGGTTGTTCAACACTTGTCAGATGAGTTACAACAACACGTGTTGATTCAGGGACATTGCTGCTACTTTCTTGCGATGAGCCAACATCACTGGTCGATGGTGATTGGAGAAGTACACTGACTGCCTCTGAAGCACTCAAGGGCTTTGACTTAAGTTGGTGTGGTGGTGGAGGCACTGAACCCAATGGAGCGGGGGTGCTGCTCCCAGCTTGGTCCCCAGCAGATCCTGCTGCTGCTGCAGGCGTACTTTTTTATATGCTCCCTAAAAACGTGGCGGCCGGCACACCAGCCTCCTTGGTAACTTGCTTCTTCTGCTCCTTACTAGAAACTTTCTTGCTAGAGGAGCTACGGAGACCTTTGTTTGGGGCCATCTTCTTCAGAGCAGGTCAGACAGCAGGCCGCAGTTGCACGAATTGTAGAGTTGTCTGAGGCCAGACGTGACGTCGCGTGACGTTATGCTGCACACACACACCGCTGCAGGACTTCTTCCTGGCACTGGTGGTTCTCTTGAGTCTTGTGCACCTAAAAACAATGGAAGACAGAGGAACATCAGTTCAGTTATACACCCCAAAAAAATCGAAAAAAAAAAAGAAAAATCAGCACAATCCCATGCCCTCCATGATGCTTAAATTCAAGACACCCCACAGAAAGACTAGGCACATGCAACACTCACTAGTCACTACCCCTGGTGAAAAGCCCACTACAACAGGCCAAAACACGAAAATCACAGAAAAATCAGCACAATCCCATGCCATGATGTTTAAATTCAAGACAACCCACAGAAAGACTAGGCACATGCACCACTCACTACCCCTGGGCCCTGGGCATATTGGATGAAAGCTAGGCAAAATGGGTGCAGGCCTGAGAACACTCCCTGCATTCAAAATGGCCCCCTCCATCACAGCACATGGCCAGGGCCTGTAGCAGCACTCAAAATGGCCCCCAACCACATGTCCTGTCCATCCACAACAGGCCCAAAAAACGAAAATCACAGAAAAATCACCACAATCCCATGCCATGATGTTTAAATTCAAGACAACCCACAGAAAGACTAGGCACATGCACCACTCACTACCCCTGGGCCCTGGGCATATTGGATGAAAGCTAGGCAAAATGGGTGCAGGCCTGAGAACACTCCCTGCATTCAAAATGGCCCCCTCCATCACAGCACATGGCCAGGGCCTGTAGCAGCACTCAAAATGGCTCCCAACCACATGGCCTGTCCATCCACAACAGGCCCAAAAAACGAAAATCACAGAAAAATCACCACAATCCCATGCCATGATGTTTAAATTCAAGACAACCCACAGAAAGACTAGGCACATGCACCACTCACTACCCCTGGGGCCTGGGCATATTGGATAAAAGCTAGGCAAAATGGGTGCAGGCCTGAGAACACTCCCTGCATTCAAAATGGCCCCCTCCATCACAGCACATGGCCAGGGCCTGTAGCAGCACTCAAAATGGCCCCCAACCACATGGCCTGTCCATCCACAACAGGCCCAAAAAACGAAAATCACAGAAAAATCACCACAATCCCATGCCATGATGTTTAAATTCAAGACAACCCACAGAAAGACTAGGCACATGCACCACTCACTACCCCTGGGGCCCAGGGCATATTGGATGAAAGCTAGGCAAAATGGGTGCAGGCCTGAGAACACTCCATGCATTCAAAATGGCCCCCTCCATCACAGCACATTGCCAGGGCCTGTAGCAGCACTCAAAATGGCCCCCAACCACATGGCCTGTCCATCCACAACAGGCCCAAAAAACGAAAATCACAGAAAAATCAGCACAATCCCATGCCACGATGTTTAAATTCAAGACAACCGACAGAAAGACTAGGCACATGCACCACTCACTACCCCTGGGGCCTTGGCATAATGGATGAAAGCTAGGCAAAATGGGTGCAGGCCTGAGAACATTCCATGCATTCAAAATGGCCCCCTCCATCACAGCACATGGCCAGGGCCTGTAGCAGCACTCAAAATGGCCCCCACCCACATGGCCTGTCCATCCGCAACAGGCCCAAAAAACGAAAATCACAGAAAAATCAGCACAATCCCATGCCATGATCCAGCCCCTCCATGATGTTTAAATTCAAGACAACCCACAGAAAGACTAGGCACATGCACCACTCACTACCCCAGGTGAAAAGGCCACAACATGCCAAAAAAACGAAAATCACTGAAAAATCAGCACAATCCCAAGCCACCCAGCCTCTCCATGATGTTTAAATTCAAAACACCCCACAGAAAGACTCAGTGCACCCACCACTGAGTACCCCTGGGCAAAAGGCCCCAAAACAGCCCAAAAATCGAAAATTCCAAAATTGTACTTGCAGCAACTGTAATGCCCCAAACAAACTTACTTGTGAAATTTCTAATCCAAAAGTGATCCAAAGAAAGTCAAAAAGGCCTCAAATCCAAATATCCAGCAGCATCCACAAAAAGTAATCCTTCCCGCTCCAGATCCAAATGAAAAGTGACCAGGAGATGGACAAAGCACTGGGAGGAGCCTGCTGGACAGGAACAGGAAGTTGAAGACTGTGGGGCACTTCCTTCCTCCCACCTCCCCCCCTCCCCAAAATGGACTCATCGCAAAAAAAGTGCAGGCAAATGTCAACCTAAGGAGTTATTCAGATAAAAATCAGCATTTCAAGAAGGTTTATGCTGCTTGCTGGTGGATTTCTTGTGCAGAATTGCAAATGTTATATTTTTGCGTGTGCGAGATTATTGCTGCTCGCGGCATCTCAAAGTTCGCAATTGCGAAGTACCGCGAGACGTGATCACGGCGTACTCGCGTCGTTGGCAAGCCGCGATTACGTAATCGCACTTGCCAAATTCCCGCTGGATCCCGCAGCACTCTCAAAATATCAAGAAACGTAACTCGGCAAACGATGATAAATGCCGCGCGCCGCAAAATTGTATCACCAAGAAAAAAAAAAATCCGCTGCGTGCGAATTTGCGGATTTTGCGGGAAATTCGCAAATCTCGCGGATTGCGAATTTACCGAAAATCTGCAAAATCCGCGAGCGTAACGGATTTTCCGACCATACTTAGTCGTGTTAGGAAATACTGCTTCCAGTTGGCCAAATTTCTCAGCAAGCCAAAAAGGAATATCATCCTTATTTTGGGGGAGCTTGCCCATAACTGAATTCACCATGACGGGATTCATTTTCATCCTGGCCGGTCCAACTGGTTGCGCCGCAGCACCAGGTGCTCCCAACTGGACGTTGCGTGAATTATTTCACACTAAATCCCTGTGCACTCAAACCAAGGAGGCATAGAGCACACGTAACTCAGCTATAGTCACTTGCAGATAACGCAGATGCGGTGTGTAACCGGCCAAAACCGGCCACTTGGCCCCAGGAATAGACGAAGGACCTAACTGAACCCCCGTTACCGATTGGGTTAGGGCGCCATCAAACCAAACTCGATGCTGCCAGGCTGTAATAGAAATCTACAGTGTCCTACATGGCGTGTAATCTATAGGCACGGCCGTGGGAGTATAAACGTGAAACGTACCAGTACCTGCATTCAGTGCAGGAAAGGTAACCCATGAGTAGAAGAATTCAAATGGGTACGCTGCTTCAGCACTCACCACAAAAACAACCGCCATGCCTTTCAAGGTGATGCCATATGTCTACAAATGATTGCGGACAGCCACCCTACTATGCAGTAGGATATCAACATCAGCCATGAGGACACAGTAGAGATAGAGAAAAGACAATGCAAATGAATTGTAGCACAATTGTGTTGTAACTCAAAGTAAGAACCTTTGTTAAATTTCAAGCTTGAAAAAACCTATACTTAAACCATATAGGTAGGTTAATCCGTCACCACTGTCAACCAGAAACAGTAGTGAGGGTGTTGTGCACTGTTATAAGCACTACTCTAGAGTCTCAAAATAAGACCACCGCATTAGGTGCGCCATGTTGCGGGATTCTGCTCATACACAAAACTATGCACAGAGACCCAGGACCTCAGTGAATTGTGGTGGACCAAAAAACTTACCTCAGTACCTAGAACCCCTAACCAACTAGCATCGGTGTCTCATTAGCTCTTCGTCCTTCAGCAAAGGTACCCATGATTAGACAACCCAGAACATGCAACTTAGGTTACTCTCAGGAATGGTGAAAATCAAGAAAACGTATTTGTTATTCTCATACCAGTCCACAAAGTGAGTAAATAGAGACACGGAAAAGTTTAAAATGTTTATTTTAACAATGTGCTCTAAGATGCAGTATTTTGGTAAACATAAGCAGGCATATAATTGGAATATGATCAGCATTTTTACAATTCCATAAAACACAAAAAGAGAAATCATATTATAATGATAGTGGAAACAGGTCCTATAGTGCCTTTGTACCACCCTCCCTTGCTAAGGACTAGGTTTTATAATAATAGAAGGTCTCTTAGGTTTGAATGGGGAACCCCATACCTCCCAGATCATTAGAGATGAATCACATCAGGATCTGCAAAAGCTCTCTCTCTTTGGAAACAGATTTTCTCCAAGTGTTCTAATCATGCATGCAGTGCAATATTAAAAGCGCTAGAATTTCAGTTAGCTGCAGCTGCGTGCACGTTGTGTCTAGAGCGTAGGCCGATCAGCCCGAATAACATCTAACATTGTTATCATAACCTTGGAGGCTTCTGCACTCACTATGCAGGCTAAGGTTGCGATGTAAGTCTAGGGATGTTGAAAATAAGCCATTCTCATGTGCAGATATTCACGCAGTCAAACTTACAACAACAGTTCTTGCAGTGTTGTGTGCAAAAGCAGCAAAAAGGCCTTTAAACTTCTAATAAGCCTGTGCTAACATAGTAATGTGCGCAAGAAGGGCCCTGCCTTCACTACAACATAGGGTCAAGACTGATTTGCACATGGCTGGGTCTAAACAGGGGTGGCGTAGTGGGCAAAATAACAATGGATTTAACCCAATTCTTTTGACTGGGGTAGACTGTTTGCATTGTCAGCATTTCGTCAATCATTTGTTTGCTGTAACACTTTTCGCCCCAAGTGGGATGGGTATGCCCAGACGTGGGTCCCTTGCTCACTGTGCCACTGGAGTCAAGCTAGCCTGGCTGAAGAAGGGTGACATACCCTGAAACTGGTCCAAAGATGCTTGTTTCCGGTCCAGGGAAGATCTGGCCTGGCAGTTCGGTCTGGACTGATCCCATGAGGCACAGGGTCAAGACTGATTTGCATATGGTTGGGTCCAAACTGGGGTGGCGTAGTGGGCAAAAGAACGATGGATTTAACCCAAATCTTTTGACTGGAGAGAATGTTTGCATTGTCAGCATTCCATCCATCATTTGTCGACTGAAACACTTTTCGGCCCAAGTGGGATGGGTATGCCCAGACGTGGGTCCCTTGGTCACTGTGCCACTGGATTCAAGCTAGCCTAGCTGAAGAAGGTTGACATACCCTAAAACCGGTCGCAGGATGCTTGTTACCAGTCCAGGGAGGACCTGGCCTGGCAGTTCGGTCTGGACTGTTCCCATGAGGCACAGAATCAAGAATGACTTGCATAAGCACCATGAGACTCTTTGGAAGTGATATGTGCGCAATACAAATGCTTTGACTTGACTTGATATGGCTGCGCCAAACTGGGGTGGGGTAGTGGGCAAAAGAAGGATGGATTTAACCCCGATATTTTGACTGGGGGAGAATGTTTGCATTGTCAGCATTCCGTCCATCATTTTCTTGCTGTAACGCGGCATGAATACCAGCACAAACTGCAGTTCACACTGCACTCTGCCACTCATGGAACTTTACCCAGTTCCGCATAGCAAAACACCTCGAACTACGCCCAGGTCTGCACAAGAGACATCTCAGAGGTACTGCCTTGCTTTGGTCTGAGATTTATGCTGTCACTCATACCCAAAGTCACATTTTGTACAATACTCACCCCCAACTTGCTGCTGTTGTGCTGCTGTTGTGCCCTCAGGCATCTATTCAGCTCTGGCTGTGTCACTGCCAGGATGCAAACCAAAAGGGGAGTCATGGTCCGACCCTACGACTGGTGACTTCAAGGGACAAACCCCAGCGTCATTTCTGCAATGTTTTTGCTGAGTCGGCATGTGTCATCCCACCTCCTATAGCAGTGTGTATGGCGTTGGTTTGAGACCTCCAGGGACCACACCTTGCCGGCAATGGACTTCCATATGGCCTTACACTGATGGACCTTGAGCTGTAGGCATGGGCGACAAGAAGAAGAATATCTGTAACAATATGTTGTGTACCACTGTGTGCCAGTCCAGAAGCATGTAAACACAGCACACAGATACATCAATTGACAGCAGAGGCCATAGACCATGCCACATGGTCCACTTGGAGCAAGCCATCTCATCGCAATGTAAACATCTATGATGATGGGCACACTACCTGCCCATCTCATACACATGCACAGTGACAGCACCGAAATCAAGGTGAAACTGTGCCTCATCTGTGATGCACTATGTGATTGAGCATGACATCTGATACATGGTAAATGCTGTGTAGTGGTCAGACTCACTGTGTGTTACACTACACACCCCTTAATGCCCTTGAGGTGTGTCATGTGCTACATGTGTCATGGAGTTCACAATTAGGTACCTGATCGTACATTCCCACACCCTTATCACAAGGTGTAGGCCTGCCTTGTGTACTCGACTATGAAAGCTGCTTCAAAAATAGGATAGTGGACAACACATCTGTTTTTTATAATGTCATTTTAGTGATGTGGTCTTGAAACTGTGCATTTGCTTCCAGGCCTATGGGCTTTTCAATGACGAAAAACGTGGTCCATCATAAGAATCAAATGCATATACAATTGGAATGGTGGCACAGTGCATACGCATGTGAGACTCTACACATAATGGAATCAAAAGAATAATGATGCCCACTGTACATTTAGCAGATGTGTGAGAGGTGATTTGTCAACAATAGTGATAGATACAGGGCTTGCACTCCTCTGCAGAATGGGCACATCTCCATAGGGTCAATATCAAAACAGTACACAAATTAATCAGTTCCCTCTGGCCATTCTACATTTTACATCTCACTAATGATTATATGCACACTTAAAGAACGATGACATGACATGGCACAAGGAATGTGTGTTCAGAGTGAGAGTTCTTCAAATGAGTATTGTAACTGTACAACTGCTAAACCACGTTATGTCCATTGCATCATTGCATGCAGTCGGGGTAATAAGGCTATACACCACATTGAGGTGAAGTCATTAGGCTAGGCAGTGTCTCACACATTTACATGACCCATTCTCAGAACAACATGTGTGACCTTTGGCTTCAATAGAGCTGCACCAGTGTCTCTGTTGCCATCCTTCCCACAAACTCAAGTGCAAAAAAGTCTAGGCCATGTATGGACCATTCTGTTTGCAAAATCTGAATGCATTAACATTGACTTGCACTCACAGGCACATACTAGTGTACAGTAACATAATCTGAGCATTCTGAGCACTTCAAAACTTTTTTTCCTGCATTTACCAGTACCTCTGGAGCACTATATAGCCACCCATACTAGATTAGGACCTCAAACAACAGGACCTCCAGCTGCTCTGTGGAGAAGGGACAGGCCCTGATGTTCTCTGTATGAGCCATACTGGGTCCAAAGTCCAGGTACAGCAGCAGTTGGTGGTGATGAATGGCAGGCAGCAATGTGTGAATGCAAGTGACAGGTGTGGCTTTCTCATGGACATTTATAGGTCCCAAGGGTTGTTCCAGTGATACTCTGCTGATGAAATTGGTCCACCTGGTTTGCGTCTTTCATTTGTGGCCAATACCTGTGACCGCAGTGGGAGAGCACGCCTACCACTATGTTCAAAACTGAAAGGCACTACCCCGATTGCAGTCCCATTGGCTGCAGTGACATTCGCATAGGTGGTCTTACACCGTGGGGGCCAGGTGGTCTCTACCGCAATCCAGCATCTTTTAATTTTGGCCAAAGCCTGTGACTGCAGTGGCAGGGCATGCCTACTCTGATGTTCAAAACTGAAAGGCACTACCCCGATGGCAGTCCCATTGGCTGCAGTGACATTCGCATAGGCGGAGCCGCACCCCGGGGGTCTAGATGTCTCTACCGCAATCCTGCATCTTTCAATTGTGGCCAATGCCTGTGACCGCATTGGTGGAGCACGCCTACCACACCTGTAAACACGTTGTGCATTAGGATTTTTGCTTTGCAAATTGAATCAATGATCAAAATACGTTTCCCAAAATTAATTTCAGCTTGCTGTAAAGTGAATTGAGAATGTGACTTTTAACTTAAGTATGCCCACACGTCATGTGAGTAGATGTAATCAAATTCTTTGGTATGTCCTCACTCACATGTCAAATTTACTCCATGTGTGCATCTATACAGATTTCTTGTTGAATTGCTTATCATTTTTGTAAACTTGCCAATGAGTGAAATGCAAACTCATCCCACAGTCATGATGGACTGACCACATAATGTGCATATATCTCTGTAGACAGTGCTCTATTTATATTGATAGTTGTCCAGCTTACACTCACTGGGCTCATTTTGTAATGATGTTGTGCTTAGTGTGACTAAAGCTTGAGGTTGTGCAGTGACAGCAGCTACATCCAACTCAGCATTGATGCTGTGTCAGCTACACACAGGGAGTAGACACAAGATATAGCAGTGTACCATATACCATACACATAGTCTGATTTAGGTTTGACAGTAGCTAGTATGTATATCCCCGCTAGATGAATGACTATAGGAAATTAAGGTGCCTATGCATGTCACATGCACATTAAACTGTTTGTACAGTCCTGCCAATGTTATGGTTGTGTTAGTCATTATGTAAGATGTTACCCACATCTCCTCTATGACTCATTTTTACATCTGCCCCCTGCCACAATACGCTGGAGACGACCACCTGTGTGTCGGCCTTTCCCAGAACTTGAGGCAGAAATTCCGTCTGAATCGCCTTACCCTTCAGGAGCTATGTGCTCAGTTGGAGTGCCATTTGAGGCCTCACAAAAACAAATCCAACAGCTTTGACACAAACAGTAAAGGTGATGGCTGCCCTGCATTTCTTTGCCACTGGTTCGTTTCAGTACATGGTGGCCATCGCAGGTGGAATGTCTCAGCCTATGTTCAGCATGGTATTGCCTGATATCCTGTCGTGCTGTTGACCTACAAGGACAGCTACATTCACGTTCCAAGGATACATGAATTAGCAGATGTGAAGGGGGAATTTTTTGACCTTGGTCACATACCTAATGTTGTTGGAGCCATTGATTGCACCCACGATGGCTAGTTTCACCACAGGCGTGTGAGCCCATCTACCGTAACAGGAAGCATTGCATTCAATTCATGTTCAAGTGGTATGCCAAGCAGAAATGAATTTTTCCCATGTATGTGCCAAATTTCCAGGTTCTGCACATGACTCCTACATACTGCGTAAAAGCATCATCCTACAATTTATGGAAATCTGCACCTGCAGCATTCGTGGCTTGTTGGTGAGTGAGCGTTGTGTGTGACATGCTGTTCTCCTCAACTATTTCTATTTCAAACATGGTCTGTGTTTCTCACAACTAGGTGATTCTGTGTATCCCAACTGGCCTTGGTTGCTGAGCCCACTGTGGAATCCAAGGACACCGTGGAAAGTCTGCTTCAATGATGCCCATGGGAGGACACGTCTTGTAGTGGACCGTGCTTTTGGACTTCTGAAGGCTAGATTTCGGTGTCTGGACAAGAGTGGTGGAGCACCACTCTACTTTCCCCAAAAAGTGTGTCAGATCATATTCACATGTTGCATGCTCTATAACCTGGCCTTGCGCTGAGATATCCCCCTGATACTGAACAATGATGAGCAGCAGATGCCTCCCGCTGCAAGTCCATACATGCCCAGTGACGATGATAGTGGAGAAGAAGAAGGTCTTGACCTGCATCAACAGCTCATCGCCAACTACTTCCCTTGAGTGTAAGTTACCATTGAGCAACTATGACAGTGTCTGTTTGCTATGCTGTTAGTGCCGAAGCATAGATGATGTGTTTGGATGCTGGCTGTTGTTGGCACACTGCTAAGGGCTAATGTGTGTGGCACAGTGTTTTGGTTTCCACTAACTTCATGCCTATGTTTATGGTGTTGGTCAGTTTTATGTGGGATGAATCTTGTACGGCGTTGACAAGTGGTGTGTTGTTGCTGTAATGCCATCATATGACAACTCAATGTCATCCTCTTGTGTCTATTTAGGTTTCTCCGCCCCATCAATGTCTCGTCACATCAAAGCTTGTGGTAGATTGGAATCAAAGTTGACATTGTACATACTTGGATAAACGTGGAACTGACACGAAGGCATAGGTGTGTAAATAGTGTTTATTTTCTATTAGATTGTGTTAAATTTGAAGTGATAGAGTTATTTGTGCATAGTGAGTGTATGAGTTGGAGTAACACAGTCCAACAAGCTCCTGCCATAAATATGGCAATGTGGGATTGGATGATCAACAAAGTCAATGTTCAGAGCATAACTGGTGCCATCATGGCTGGCTCAGTGAATTAGATTTTGGTTGGTGCTTTGCCATGAGACCTCTGTGTTTTTCTTGGATGTCCCCTCATGCTTTTGGCATGGGGGCATCTGCTGCAGGCTCAGTGGTGTCGGAGGAGTTATTGTCTTGCAGCTCACCCCTCTCTGTGGCCGCAGCTGAGGTGGTGGGAGTATCAGCAGGATGGCCACTGGAGGGGGGGTAAGCCATCCTTTGAGCAGCATGTATGCCCCTCAAAACACCCATAAGCTGGCCCAAGTGATCCACAAGTTGCCCCATTCGCGTGTCCATGGATCTCTGCAGCGGGCGAAGCTCATGCAGTTTGACAGAAGCCCCGGCCACCAGTCAATGGTGGCCGGGGCTTCTGTCTCAGTGTCCTCATGTGATTTTCCCCCAGTTGCCCTCCCACCTGCCCTACTGACACGGACCTGTGGCGTTGGCTGTCTACGCACCCGCACACTGACCCCGGCATCCTCGGCTTGTGTGGTGGTGATGGTAAACACTGAGCCAGCAACAGTGATGCAGGCAGTGGTGGAGATGGTTGAAGTGGCTGCACCACAGGTTGTTGTAGCAGGGGTCAGCGTAGCTGTTGTTGCTGCTGTGTTGATAGTTGTGATGGGGGTGGGGACAATGATGTTCTGAGTCGGAGTACGCCCTGGCATTCCTGAGGGGCCAGGTTGTTGCTCCTCATCCGAGAAATGTAGAGAATCAGCATATCAGCATCAGAGAGTTCATGTTCCAGGGGGATGTGGGGGGGTGGAGACTGGCTCTGCCGGTTGGTGGTGTTTTTGCCAGCTGTTGCTTGTTAATCTCCTGTTGGCAGTTAAGTACACTCCACAACTTTGGTAACACAGTTGTTGTTTCACTTCATACGCCAAACATTTTACATTGCAGTCACTTAGTTTTGGCAAAAGATTATCAGCATCATGACATGATGTTGAGGTACATACATCACTTGTTATTAGTGACGGATTGGTGTCACTACAACGCATGCCTTTACAACGCGGTTTTTACCACGCAGTCCATTACAACGCATAATGCTTTTAGGCGCTGGATAGTGAATTATTTAATTTACTATTCCAACTCCAGTCCCCGTGGATAGCAGGGAAGGTGTTGGATAGTAAATTAAATATATTCCCTATCCTAGAGCGCCCCCCAGCGCAATGCGTTGTAATGGTTTGCGTTGTAATGGTTGCGATGTAATGGTAGTGCATTGTAAAAAATGCGTTGTAAGTGATGTTCCCCATTAGTGACATGTAAATAACAAACATTTGACATGTACAGATAGTGTGTTTACAAGGACATGTCATCGTCTACCAACTTGGTGCACATCCACTTTGGTTTATGCTTGGATATTGTTGACTTTTGTGAGAATCTGCTTCAGCTATGCCAAAGCTTCCTAATTTCATTAGTTAATTTTTTTTTAAATCATGTGGATTTTTTTGTTTGACAGATTGACTGTGCATGTTTTGTGTTCATATGAGCCTTCATGCTTTGAAACAACGGTACTTACACATTGCATTGTGTGCTTTGCATGATTGGGCCCTGAATTTATTTAACATGTGACTTTGTGATTCAAAGTGTAATTTATGTGACATTTACATGTGCTTAGCTGTGTGCGCACTGGATGTGACATTTGGATCTGTACAGAGTGGGCTAACAAGAGAGGGATGTGTTGCTCACATGTCTCCATGCATTTTGAGAAGGATGACAGTGTGCGTGCGCTAACTACCTACCTGCTAGGTGGCACAACGGAGGGAGATGGCTGTCACATAGTTCTGGGTGGACGGAGTGTTCCATCCTGCTCAGTGGTGATGCAGGTGAGCATGAGAAGGCTACCCACCTGTGAGGAAAAGCAGAGCAATGAAATGGCTGCCACATGGTTCTGGGTGGGGGGAATGTCCATCCTGCTCAGCTGTGAAACAAGAGTGCCTAGATCAGAGTTGTAGTGCTGACTGCCTATCCACAAATCCCCTCCCTGTTGAGATGGCTAACAACCTGTAAGGTGATGCAGAGTAATGAAATGGCTGCCACATGGTTCTGGGTGGAAGGAGTGTTCCACATTGCACAGGGGTGATGCGAGTGAGCATGAGAAGGCTACCTACCTGTAAGGTGAAGGAGAGTAATGAAATGGTTGCCACATGGTTCTGGGTGGAGGAGTTTTCCATCCTGCCCAGGGGAGATGCATGTGAGCATGAGAAGGCTACCTCCCTGTAAGGTGAAGGAGAGCAATGAAATGGCTGCCACATGGTTCTGGGTGGGGGGAGTGTTCCATCTTGCTCAGAGGTGATAAAAGTAAGCATGAGACAGACGGCTACCCACCTGGTGGAAGAGAGCAATGAAATTGCTGCCACATGGTTCTGGGATGGGGAGTGTTCCATCCTGCTCAGCTGTGAGACAGGAGTGCCTGTTGGGAGTTGTAGTGCAGGCTGCCTATCCACACACTGCCCTACCTGTTGAGATGGCTACCTACCTGTAAGGGGGGACAGAGGAAGGTAATGTATTACACATGGCTCTGGGTTGGGGCTGTTTTCTATTCCTCTCAGCTGTGAGACAAGGGGTCCTGGTGGGAGTTGTAGTTCTGGCTACCTATCCACAAATCCTCTTCCCTGTTGAGATGACTATCTACCTGTAAGGTGGGGCAGAGGAAGGCAATAAGTTACACATGGCTCTGGGCTGGGAGAGTGTTCCATCATGCTCATCTGTGAGCCAAGGGGATCTGGTGGGAGCTGTAGTTCTGGCTACCTATCCACAAACTACCCTACCTATTGAGATGGCTACCTACCTGTAAGGTGAAGCAGAGCAATGAAATGGCTGCCACATGGTTCTGGGTGGGGGGAGTGTTCCATGCTGCTCAGCTGCGGGACAAGAGTGTCTGATGGAGTTGTACTGCTGACCACCTATTCACAACCCCTCCTCCCTGTTGAGATGGCTACCTACCTGTAAAGTGAAGCAGAGCAATAAAATAGCTGCCACATGGTTCCGGCTGGGGAGAGTGTTCCATCCTGCTCAATGGTGAGACAAGGGTGCCTGGTGGGAGTTGTAGTGCTTGCTACCTGCATCCCCATGGAAATGTTGCTAGCTACCTTTAAGGTGAATCAGAGGAAGGAAATAGTAGATATGTGAGACGTGTTGGAAATAGTGTGTTGTACATAAGTGCATTTAGGTGTAGAAAGTGTAGCTTTATAGTTGTGCAAGACAGTGCATGGCAGTGTGATGGGATACATTTGGCCTGTGTTCTTTCCCAAAAACTAATCCAATTGGCATCTCTGGCCACAGGTCAGCCCATGGTAAATGGTATAACAGGTACCCAGGGCACTGTGAACAGGGGAGACCTCTAAGGGCTGCAGCACTTATTGTGTAACCTTGGGCAGAGTATGCAGAGTTGCACTACGCAGAGCTACGTAAAGTGCAAAAAAACAAAACAGTCCAGTATACTGAGCTCCGCAAGCAGCAGAGTATGGTAAGAAAATGCAGTTTGCGGTGATTGCACAATGCCAGATGCTTGTCCGCGCTGTGCAATCATTGCGAACCGCACCATGCACAGCGCAAGCTTACCTTTTCTGCCACTCTAATAGATTTTTACTCGAGCAGCAGCTTTCTCAAAGCGAACGGGCAGCTTCTCAACGCGAGCGGTCATGAGCATATCTGACCACTCACAATGAGAAACCTGACCCCCCCACATTGAGAAATCTCGCTGGAAGGTTTATTTTTCAAGCTCGCACTCGCCAACTTGATGTTGGCGATCGCGAATGAGGAAACATCTCATCAGGAGGTGGATTTTCCTCACTCATGCTCACCAACTTGATGTTGGTAAATGAGAGCGAGGAAAAAAACTCTGCTCCGCTGCGCGAAGTGGAGTTTTTCAGAACCCCGTGAGCCTCGCGGAACATGGAGTGCGGGGAAACTCAGCAAACTCCGCGAGAAGAGTGGAGTTCACTGTCCAGGGTTATTATTGTGCCACCATTAGAGGATGTGTACCTTTACATACACACTGCCTTTGGAGGTTACATGTTTTGGTGCAAAACAAAGTGAAGAATCGACATGGCACACATTCCTGTGTGCCATGCCTCCAACCCACTGCCCTGGCATAGATCAGTCACCCCTCTAGCTGGGTGCCCTATACCAGTGGTAAGGGTACAGGTGCATGAGCCCTGTACCCCTACAGTGTCTAAGTCCATTCTTAGACATTGTAAGTGCAGTGCTGCCATTAAGAGTATATGGTGCTGGGAGTTTGTCATTTCGAACTCCACAGCACCATAATGGCTACACTGAAAAATGGGACGTTTGGTATCAAACTTCTCAGCACATTAAACCCACACTAATGCCAGTGTGGGATTTGTTGAAAAATGCACACAGAGAGTATCTTAGAGATGCCCCCTGAAAAACTACCAGCCTCTGGTGGGTTCCCTGACTGGTACCCACCAGCCTGCTACTGACAAGACATGTTTCTGGACCCCTAGGGTGGGAGCCTTAACTCCCTGAGCCCAGAAACAAAGCCTTTTCTGGGTGAAGATGTTCACACGTCCCCCAGGCCAGGAAGAGCCATCTGTGGCAGGGGTGATTCAGAAAAGGGGGTGGTGATGAACAGAGTGTCTGAATTAAGCAGACCACTCTTACCCAGTCCAAAGATCAGGGCTTGATCCATCACCGTTTTTTAGCTCACTGCACCATCCCAGCTCAGAACTTGGCTATATGCAAATTAGTCTGACCCTGGCCCAGTGCATCATGGGAACAGGGCAGTCCAAACTACCAAGCCAATTCTTATACTGGGAAGGAAACAAGCTTCCGGGGACCGGTTTCTGGCATTTCAGCCGTCTTCGGCCCGGCTTGCTTGAATCCTGATGGTGCAATGAGCAAGGGACTCACATCTGAGTATACCCTTCCACGCTTATGGTGGACAAAAATGATTCAGAAAAGGGGGTGGTGATGAACAGAGTGTCTGAATTAAGCAGACCACTCTTACCCAGTCCAAAGATCAGGGCTTGATCCATCACCGTTTTTTAGCTCACTGCACCATCCCAGCTCAGAACTTGGCTATATGCAAATTAGTCTGACCCTGGCCCAGTGCATCATGGGAACAGGGCAGTCCAAACTACCAAGCTTATTCTTATACTGGGAAGGAAACAAGCTTCCGGGGACCGGTTTCTGGCATTTCAGCCGTCTTCGGCCCGGCTTGCTTGAATCCTGATGGTGCAATGAGCAAGGGACTCACATCTGAGTATACCCTTCCACGCTTATGGTGGACAAAAATGATTCAGAAAAGGGGGTGGTGATGAACAGAGTGTCTGAATTAAGCAGACCACTCTTACCCAGTCCAAAGATCAGGGCTTGATCCATCACCGTTTTTTAGCTCACTGCACCATCCCAGCTCAGAACTTGGCTATATGCAAATTAGTCTGACCCTGGCCCAGTGCATCATGGGAACAAGGCAGTCCAAACTACCAAGCCAATTCTTATACTGGGAAGGAAACAAGCTTCCGGGGACCGGGGACCGGTATCTGGCATTTCAGCTGTCTTCGGCCCGGCTTGCTTGAATCCTGATGGTGCAATGAGCAAGGGACTCACATCTGAGTATACCCTTCCACGCTTATGGTGGACAAAAATGATTCAGAAAAGGGGGTGGTGATGAACAGAGTGTCTGAATTAAGCAGACCACTCTTACCCAGTCCAAAGATCAGGGCTTGATCCATCACCGTTTTTTTAGCTCACTGCACCATCCCAGCTCAGAACTTGGCTATATGCAAATTAGTCTGACCCTGGCCCAGTGCATCATGGGAACAGGGCAGTCCAAACTACCAAGCCAATTCTTATACTGGGAAGGAAACAAGCTTCCGGGGACAGGGAGCTTCATAGGCCAGGCAACCTTGGTAATGCAACCCCCAGCCTCTCCTGCTATCGGGAGCAGGACCCCTTCCTGTCTCCCCTCCTTTTGGCGGGAAGACAGGCGGTAAAAACTAGCCAGCCCAGAGGATGTGCCCACCTCTGCCAACTCCACCCCTCAGGTGGGGGAGGCGAGATTAAGCCCTTTCTTCAGTTCCTACCATCTTGCAGATGACAGGCCCTCCCCAATCAGGATTAGGGATTGTGCTCACTCCCCCACGTGGGGTGAGCACACCAATTGGTGTAGTCATTCTAAGGTCAATAGCCCATTGGCTACTGACCTCGAGACCCCTGAAACGCCCCCTAAATACAGTATTTAGGGGCAGCCCTGAGCCAAGAAAAAAGATGCCCGCAACCTAAGAAGAATAAGCATTTACATAGCCAATAGGTCTCACCTTTGGGACCTTATAAGTATTTAGTTATGCAGCACAATATCTTTACTGCAACAAATATTAACTGTTGCATGGCTAAACACTTATAAGGTCCCAAAGCGAGACTGATTGGCTATGCAAATGCTTGTTTTATTTTATCATCAGTTTGATCAGCTTCTGAGTCTGACGTATCCTAAAGACTCTCGAGCATGGTATAAGATTAATGAATACAATTTCTCTTCCAAACTATCTTCTTCCCAACCTTTATACATTAAGGATTTTATGCAAAAGATATGAGCTCCTCAAATCAATGGGTACCAGAAGCCATCAATCAAATTCCCCCTCTGAGAATTCAAACTTCTCCCAGGTCTAACCCATCTGCCCTTTGGTTTACAGCAGAGCTTCGGGAGGAAAGGAGCCACTGTGAACACTTTTAGGGAACATGTAAAATGATTTGGATTGCCCAGTGTTCCTCAGAAGCTGGATCAGTTACAAAAACTTTAGAAGTAGTTTGCAGGGCTTTTTAGTGGCATGAAAAAACTGGGAGTTCTCTCAAAGGGGCTTGGCCGATGCTGTTAAGGGCGTGGCTTAAAAACGCATAAGCTAAATGTCTGTGCTTTGCATACTGTGCCCCCGACTGGTATTTTGCTGCTTCTGTGATTGCATCCAGGTATAAAATACAAGTAACATTACACCTATAATAAGCACAGGATATTGACTTTGTCAAAGGCTGTTAGTTACATAAAATAAATAAACAGCAACTATGGCTTTTTTGTATATAATTTTGAAAATGCTTCCGTTCTGAAATGATGAGACTGTGAAATAATTATAATGAGTATCTTTGAAGTTACCTCAAAGGCAGTGAAGGGTGGCACTACTGCAGAGTTAAGATTTTTCTTTTTTTCACCCCCAGGGTGAGGGCAAAAATGGAGAGATGGATAGGGACCTGTTCTTGAATGTGTGATATGTTTGGTTGATGATTGGAAATAAGGTCACTTCTTGTATTGCTAGGAATGTGTTACATCCTGCTTTCATTTCTTCTGTGTCCTTCCTTAGTGTTTCTCATTTCTATCTCTGCATGTCTCTATGATGTCATCTGTGTTCCAATTGTATTTGCTTGAAAGTTGGAACAGTTACATCTAGAGGCTGAGCTGAAGTCCATCTGCTCCTGATGGGGTCTTTTCTATCATTATACAATCTTATTCTATTTATCTACCTGACCTGATTTTATTCTACAATAAACCTAAATTGTTACATATACTGGATTTATGGACATCAATTTATTACAAATTTGGCGACGAGGTAAAGAACCTGTGCGTGGAAAACGACTGATTTAATGGAGATCTGCAACTAAGGAACTTAAAGAATAAGGAACTGAGGACTTTTTGAACTACTGCAACTGAATAATTTTTCAAGCCAAGAGGAGGAAAAGGTATTTTATGAGTGCACCCTGATTGACCCCACCAGTGTCCTGTGTGATCTTGACAGCCTGTTTCCCTTGGGTGTTAGAATTTTTGCTGTGTGATTTGGCTTAAATCTGAAGGAATTACAACTGCATGATCTGAAAAGAACTTAAAGATAGATTTGCTGCACGTTTTATGATTTGGCCTGAATCTCAAGAGAACTTAAAAGATTTAAATGTTGAATTTAAGGAGACCTCTTGCAAGAACTGTGTTCATACAAAGCTTCTAACGGTCTGACCAGTAACACACATGGTTTGGATTTATACAAGAAAACACGCATCTACCAACTGTAGGGAAGTGCATGCGCTGTGTTTGCTTGTTCTTCGATATCTCAGAGGATGAGAAGCATTTTGGCCCTGCGAGAGAGACAGGGATGCTGGCGGTTGTGAGCAAACGCACAAGGTACAGTCTACTGTTGCATCTGAAGAAAAATGTACAATTTTGTTGTGGGGTGCAACATTAGCGGAATTTCTGTGTTTCTAGCACATTTAAAGCAGTGATTTTTTACATGTCAATGTTTTGCTTTTGAGGCAATTTTTGAAATAAAAACGAACGACTCACTTGGGCAATCGCTCGAGCACCGGCATTTTCTGAGCGTTCACTGTGACGTCTGCATCTTCATTCTTGCTGCTCATAGACGTTTTCTAGCTTTGGCGTGAGGAGAGCCACCCGGTGCAGCGTCTGTGTACGTGCCGCCATTTTGCAATGCGCATTTGCAAGCAGTTTCCTGTAAAGTGTTGATCCAAGTTTATTTTGGGAGAAAGACATCGCTGCATCTGACTACTCATCTCATGGCGGAACGGAGTCCTGGGGTGAGTTTAATTATCTTTGTACATCAGCGGATATGTACAGCAGCGGATGTTTAACACGAATGAATTTTCGTCAGCTTTGGAGTCAGTTTTATTTGAGGTCATGGACTATTGTCAACTGTGAAGAGAATTGCATGGGTGATGCTTATGAAGTCTTCAGCTGTGAACTTCCTGTCCCAGTGATTTACAATTGTGACCTCTAAACTGTGTTCAAAGAAGAAATTTCAGCGTCTTGCTTTGAACTGCAAATCTTTCTACTTGCTTAAAGGAAGCCATTTGTGAGAGGTCCTCGGGTGAGGGATCGCTCACCGGTGTTATAGATTCATCGTTTTGTGGAAAATTAAGACCTTTATTGTAACTTATTTTTAGAGGGAGGTGGTGGATGTTTCATATATGTATTTTTGGGGAGAACTGCGCATTATTTTATTGCCATGTATTGCTTTTCATATGATTTGTTTGCATGTGTGTACTTTGCATGTGTGTACTTTGCATGTGTGTACTTTGTATGTGTGTTCTGGAACTGATAGAGCACACATGTTTCATGATGGTTGAGGTGTTTAGTTATACTACAGTCAGATAGTATCGTCCTTAATGTGAGAGCCATGTTTATGCTCAACGTATGTTGAGGAGCTCTGTAATTTCTATTCAGATTTCTGGTGTGTTTGTTATTCGATGGAGTGAGCCATTTTTTATGCTCAACGTTGTTTGAGGTGCTCAAGTGTTTTATTTAAATCCGTTGTGGATTGCATGTTTGACATGTGCATGGGATGTGTACATGTGTATTTTTGAAGGGGGCCACATTTTGTGCTCATTTATTGAGGTGCTCCATTTCTCATTGTATTTTTATGTGTTTACGGCTTGCATCTTAGGATGAGCCATGTTCATGAGATTTCATTATTTTGAAGAGTTCTAGTTTTTTTTTGCTGAACCACAATGTGCTCTAACTTTGTTAGAGGTGTTCAGGTATTCAGGATGTGTGAGAGTGAAAGTTGTTCTTTACTAGTTTGTGTACCGCTTTAGAGGAGGAGTTTCATTTATTTTCAATGTGAAGAACCGCAGGTTGCTATCTTTGATGTTTAAAGAGCCGCTGGGGTTGCTCTTTCGTAGAATTTCTTGTGTTCGCTATCTTTTATCTAGTTATTGAACCACTTTTAAGTGCTCTAAGTTTAGAGGTGTTCATATTGTTGTATGTTTTAAGAGCTGTATTTTTGCTCTGTGATATGGATTCTGTACCATGAGGGTTACACTATTTTCTATTGTACTTTCGCTTTTTGTTGTTCTATCTCTTTCTTTTACTTTACCATAATTCTTCCTGTGTATATGCTATATGTTCTATTATCAATGTTTTATTCTCTTTTGTTTTCTTATCTTATTTTATTTTGTCAAGGGGGGAGATGTGTTACATCCTGCTTTCATTTCTTCTGTGTCCTTCCTTAGTGTTTCTCATTTCTATCTCTGCATGTCTCTATGATGTCATCTGTGTTCCAATCGTATTTGCTTGAAAGCTGGAACAGTTACATCTAGAGGCTGAGCTGAAGTCCATCTGCTCCTGGTGGGGTCTTTTCTATCATTATACAATCTTATTCTATTTATCTACCTGACCTGATTTTATTCTACAATAAACCTAAATTGTTACATATACTGGATTTATGGACATCAATTTATTACAGAAGGCTAGGACTCCCAAAGTGTTGTTATGTTAATTGATAAGGCCCCGAAATGCATTCTGGGACAAGTGGTCCATGAAACAAACGGTGACCAGTTTAATAGAGTTTCATTGTCACAATTCTAAAATAATGTTGTTGTGAAGTAGCGTCACAACTGGCCTTTGTTTTGTATATGAAGTTTCTAAAAGTCGCGTTTTCAGAGTTGAGACTTATAATCTGACTTTACCATTAAAAATGCTTTTAAATGATAATTCTTTAGACAACAAAATTGACATTGCTATCTTCTCTCAATTTAAAGTTAGCACGTATATAATGCCTTAATGTATCCCCATGTTATCCTATGGGAGACTCAGGCTTTCGGTGGTACAAATGTAATAATTTTTTACTTCCAGTACATGTAAAAGTTAAAAGTACATGTCCAACTTTTTAAATACAAAGCACACTGACCTGTGGGCTGTTTAGGGCCCAACTTAGTGGTGATAAATGTACTTAAGATGGGAGGTTTAGGCCTGGAAAAAGGCCTGGCAAATGGTTTGTTTTGCAAGATCAAAATGCTAGTTTAAAACTGCACACAAAGGCTGGAATGACATAATGAGGGCTACATATGTGGGTTGCACAATCAGTGCTGCAGGCCCACTAGGAACATTCAATTTACCAGCCCTGGGTACCTGCAGTACCACTTTACTTGAGACTCACAAGTAAATTCAATGTGCCAATTTGGTGGATAATATGTTACAATGTTTTAAGGACAGAGCAAAAGCAGTTTAGCACTACTCATCAGTGGTAAAGTGTGCAGAGTCTGAAGGCCAGCAAAAGTGAAGTCAGGAAAAACAGGTGGATTTAAGGCAAAAATCTGGGGGGAAAACCACGTCAAGGATGTCAGGTCCATTTGTAAAATTGGCCTCAGACAATTTTCTAAGATCTTGTGTGATCTTTAGCCCGTAATATTTCATTTCGTCCTTAATTAAGCTATTAAACTCAGTAAGTTCCAGACCATAATGGCTGTTTTAGAGGTGTTGACTGAATACCTGCCACCTGACCAAAGTCTGCTGTTAGTTGTTTAATGATTGGAAGTGCAATCTGTAAGTCTGATGTATAAACCATGAGGTGATCTGCGTTTAAGGAGACCTTTTATAACTCAATCGTTATAGGTAAAAGGAGTATTGCACTCTTGTTTCTTATCTTGAAAATGGCTTAATTTATAAATGAAATAATAATTGTGATAGCGGGCATCCTTTTCTCATATCCCTTGATATCTTGAAAGCTGTGGTAAGGTTACCATTTATTGATATTCTAGTTGACAGATTTTGATAGATGCAATGTAAGGCCCCCACCAGCCTGGCCTGGTGGTGGCAATCCGCCCGACATCCACACTAGTTTTCCCCCCACCATATTAGTATGGCGGGGGGACCTCAGCGGACGGAAAGACCGTCCGCCGCTTTTCCGCCCCGGGTTTCTATGGTGGTGGTGTCTGTCAGACACCGCCTGCCATATTAGGATGCCTTTTTACTAATGCCTTACCATGGCGGCATTGAGGTCTTAGTGAAGGAGGGGTGGGGGCGGCGTTGCACACAAAGCGGCAGGCACCACGCGGTGCCTGCCGCTTTGTTTATGCAAATGCATTTATAGCATTGTGGCGGGCAGTCCAGAGAGCACATCCTAATACCCCCCACGGGACCTCCGCCCTGATAGCGGGCGGTCCCGTAATCCGACAGGATGGCGGGCGGATCCTAATGAGCCCCCAAGTTTTAGGTAGTACGGGCCCTGGTCTCGTGGGGCTCTGGAAGCGATGGTACGTGCCTTAAATTCATCCCCCTTTTGACCGGCAGCCAGTGGAGGCTCTGCAGATGAGGGGATATGTGGTGGTGGAAAGCCACCTTTCTTATAAGTCTGGCGGCAGCATTATGAACTGCTTGCAGCCTGTGGATCAGATACGCTGGAAGTCCGATATAAAGGCTATTAGAATAGTCTTGCGGGGACGTGACTAATGCATGGACAACTGTCTTCCTGCACTCAATTGGGGGGAGAAAAAAGAATCTCCTGAAAAGTCTCTGCTTCCAAAAGTAGGATAAGGAGATCTGGCAAATCCGGGTCTTGCAGGAGAGGTCCGAATCAAATTTAAACCCCAGATTTCTACCTGAATCTTCTGAGATTGGTGGGGGGTTTAACTCAGACGGGCACCAGAGCTCCAGTAGCAGGAAAGAAGATTGGTTATAAAAATAAGACCTCCATTTTCTCTGTGTTCAATTTCAAGCAGCTTTCTGTCACCCAGGCAAGATGTTATTCAGGCATTGCTTGAAGTTGGCAAAGGCAGCCTCAGAGTGTTCTCTGAAAGGGAACACCAACTGAGTATCATCAGTGTAGGATACAAATTCACTCCCCATCGCTCAACCATAGTTATGATGGGGGGTTAACTAGACATTGAATAGTAATAGGCTTAGAGCCAAGCCCTGGGGAACACCACATACAAGGGGTTTCTGTGAGGACACGTGGGTGCAGAGAAATACCTGAGAGCTATCTTCCAGAAATGAGTGGAAGTAGGCCAGCATGGTTCCCCTCACTCACAAGTGCTTAAGTCTCTCCAAAAGAATTCGATGAGACACTGTGTTGCATGCTGCAGAGAGATCCAACATCAAAAAAGCATTGCAGAGCTGCCCTGGTCTAATGCTTCATGCACACTTTCAGCAACTTCCAGAAGAGCTGTCTATGTGCTGTAGCCTGATCTAAAACCAGATTGGGAGTCATGGGGACAGTTGTTAGATTCAAGTAAATTGGGCAGTTGTTTCTAAACATCCTTTTCAAGAAATTTGGCCAGCGTTCTTAGAAGGGAGATAGGCCTAAAATTCTTGCTGTCTGCTGCATCTGCTACTGGTTTCTTAAGACTTGGCAGACAATAGGTTTTTTTTCCAGGTGGCAGGGTAAATACCCATAGTCAGAGAAGAATTTCAAATCGGGTTCAGCAGCGTATTAAGCCATGGGGCAAGTAATTTGGAGAACTGGGCCTGGCAGGGGTCACCAGGAGAGCCTGATTTACAATTGTGTAGTTCTCCGAGAGATGCCTCTAGGAGAAGCGGACGAAATTCGGGCAGGTACAAACGGGGTTTGAGGTGGTATTTAACATGGAAGAGAACGTAGCCGGTGGGAGGGAGTAATAAATAATTTAATTTTTTCCCTAAAAAAAGTCATATAAGTCCTTGCAGTGTGTGGCCGATGGGGATATAGTGCTAGCAAGAGCCTTCGGCTTAATAAAACCTTGGACAATTTGAAAAGTTTATTTGGCTGAGTTATCAGACAATTCAATTTGGTTGGCATAGTAGTCCCTTATGGTGTTGTGTTTCAGCCCGTGGAATTTTTTTTAGAGCCACTTTATAGGAGCATTTTGCCGCCGGATTGAAGGATTTACACCAAGCACATTCCAATTTCTTGCGTAAACTTTTTTCAGCTTGTAATTACAAGGGATACCAAGGGGCAGAGTTTTTTTCCCTGGCAGATTTAACTGCTCTGAGAGGGGCCACTCTGTCTAGGGCAGAGGTGACCCAGCAGTTGAAACTGGATACTCGGGTCACCATTCAGCTGAGGGGGTGCATTTTGTAACCAGGGGTTCAAAGTTTCCGGGAAGAGCCACCACCAGTTTCTTTTTTTCTCATATATTAGGCTAGCACTACTGCCAAGGGGTTTGTCTCCGAAACTGAAACGAATGAACAGATGGTCAGACCAGGTCAGAGGTATGCGCTCAGTTTTCCTGCACGAGATCTCCCAGCCATCCCTCAATATACTAGCAAGCATGCCACCTATCCTGTGGCCAGTCCGTTTTGCAACAGAGATCCGAAAACCCTCGGGTATAGTCATCAAAAGGTCAGGGAGGGAGCTTTCGTTTAACCAAGTTTCAGTTAAAAACATAAGATCCAAGGAGTTTGATTCCAGAGTGAGCCAGACATCATCAGAGTGTTTGGGGAGAGAATGACAAATAATCAAACAGGCCTTTATGTTGGAACTAGTGGCCCTACATTTTCAAACACACAATTTAAAAACCATCTTTACTAAAAGATGTGTTACTAATTTCTGAGTTCAGAGAGCCTAAACTTTATTTCTCTATCTTGTCCCAATGGGAAGTTATACTTGTAAGATGTTACAAAGTATCTTCCATGTTATCCTATGGGGCAGATAGCCTTTCAACAGTGAAAAATTGAATACTCTATATTTCACTATCAGGACAAGTCACACACCCCAGTACATGTCCTAACTTATACATACCCTGCACACTACCCATTGGGGTACCTTGGGCCCAGCATAGGGGTGCCTTAAACGTAAAAAAAGGAAAGGTTAGGGCCTGGCAAGTGGGTGTACTTGCTAAGTTGACATGGAAGTTTAAAACTGCACACAGACACTGCAGTGGAGGCCTGAGTTACATTTACAGGCTATTTAAGTGGGTGGCACTTTCAGTGCTGCAGGCGCACTAGCAACATTTAATTTACAGGCCCTGGGCAGACACTGTGCACTGTACTAGGGACTTACTAGTAAATGAAATAAGCCAATCATGGAAAAACCAACCCATAAACACATTTTCATAGAGAGTACTTGTATGTTGGCACTGATCAGCAGGGGCAAAATGCCCAAACTATCAAGACCAGCAAAAACTAAATCCTGCACACAGAAAAAAAACAGGAGGCAGAGGCTTAAATGCAGGGGAAATCACAACAAGGATGCCAGGCCTAACACCCAGTCAGAGATCTAGTCTCTCCATTGACAATCACATGAAATTCCTAATCCAAGATGTGACAGAGTTTTTACCTCAGAGGTCATTTTCAGTTTTGATGCGTAAATGGCAGTGCTTGGAAATGGTCAATGCGTCCCAATACATTTCATTCCCATATTTTTTTTGTCATGCTGAACGCCCCATATGCTAAACATGTTTGTCCCCTACATTTGCTCTGCCTAGACCTGGAAACAACCAGGCCTGCATGGTACTCAACCTGTGTCCCTAGGGTTTCTGTTTAAACTAATCTAATTTATGCAATGCTCAAAAAAGTGTTACCATTCTTATGTGAAAATAAACGACAATTGTTCAAACTAGTTTTTTGTTCATATATTCTGAACAAAATTCTTCGCTTAAATAGTACACATAAAACATCATGTCAATGAGAGTGAAACCGATGGAAATCAAATATCCTAATATTAACAAAATCCAATAAGAAAGACCCACTGCATTTCGGGTTCCCTTGAACACTTCCTCGGGGGTTAGCTTTGTTCTAGTTAATGTCTTCTTAACTTCAAGTTCCTCGATCTGGCACTGAAATATGAAACATTATCATCTGAATCTAATGTTACAGTATTAAAATTCACCATGTAATCAAATGTAATTATTTAAAATTACAAAGATAATTAGAATTGGCACGTCCGTGAAGTGTTTACGATTTGTGAGCAATTCATTGAAAAAACGGGGGTGACGTGATTGGTGCTCAATGCCTGATTCTCACGCATCCGTTAGAACTCTGAAATTCCTCCCGTATATGTGTGAAAACGTGGTGAGAGTTGAGACAGATGGTGAAACTAACAATAGTGTTACTCACTGGAGAAGAACCTAGGGGCCTCATTTATGACTTTTTGCCGTAGGGAAGCGCAGCAGGCCTTCCTGCTGCGCTTCCCTACGGCAAAAGAAAAGGGCAGAAATGCGCCGTATCTATAAGATATGGCGCATTCCTGTCCTTTTCCCCTGCGCCGGCGCATAATGAGCTGCCTGCGCCAGCGCAGGCACCCTTGCACAATGGTGCAAGGGTGCCTGCGTTGCGGGGAAGATTATTTTTGTACAGGAAGGGAAACCTTTCTGTACAAAAATAATCACAAGAGGCTTTTCCTCTTTCTATGTGTGCTGCAGAATGCAGCATACACAGAAAAAGGAAATACGAGGAGAAATAATGACATTTCTCCCTGTTGCGCCTCCCTTACGCCTCCCCCTGGGGAGGCGTAAGCTTTTGGCACTGCTTCAGAGTTACGATTTCTCGTAAATCTGGGGCAGTGTCAAAAGGCCATGGATGTTGCTGGGAACGCCCCCAGCAACACCCATTGCACGCCCCTTTAACGCAGAACACTGTGTTAAAGGGACTGATATTTATCAGGCAGCAGTACGCCACAAAAACTGGTGTACTGCTGCCTGATAAATACCACGCAGGCTTCTGCGCCACGGAACTTCATGAAAAGTGAAGTTCCGATAGCGCAAGGGGCCTCATAAATGAGGCCCCTAGAGTGTTCAGATGTCACGAGTAGTCGCGTTTCAATATGGTTGATTCCTCGAGACACTGGCGAACAAAAGAAAGTTAAAAAATGCTCTAAAATGCTAAAAAATGCTCGCTGTCACATTCTGAATAATGAAATGCTATGGAGACCCTATGTTAAATAACATGTCCGCTTACCTAAATATCTGCAGGGAACTCCCTTACATCAAAAAATTGGTTATAGATTCCACAACTTTTTAATTAACATAGGAGTGTGGTTTTTACATTTACAGAGCTGTCCCCTATATTTCCAACCATATTTGATAATTCTTTGTGAATTCTTCCCTGTAGTAACACAAGAGAACAAAGACCCCAAATTAAAATGTGGTCTAATAATTCAAGCCCAGACCCCAGAATTTTAGAATACTTCTGGACTCAAGAGGAACCTCTGACAAGGAGAAGAGCTGGAGAAGCTGTAAGGAAGAGTACTGCCCCATTGCTGTGTGGATGCTTTGCTGGGTTGGCCTGCAGTAGCTGCATTTGCAAATGAGAGGACAAAGACTGAACTGTGCTGTGCATCCTGCGTGTAGAGCTTGCCTCCTGTTCTGATGTCTCAGGGACACAAATTATTAATTTCCCCTGTCCTCTAGCACCTGGAACTGCAGTTTCAGCTGCCACAGAGAGAAAAAGCAACACTGATGCCGGCGAGTGACACCGAAACCTGCACTAAAGCCATGAACACAGCTCGTCAACTCCACAACACACCGCCCAACTTACACTGCAGTCCCTGCGCTGCACCATACTGACTGTGACGCCGTCACTGAGGCCGCTGCCTGCACCAGAGCCGAGTACACCGCTCCTGATGCTGATGACACACTGCTGCAACTCTCACTGCAGCCCTGACCTCACTGACATTGGTGCTTCTTCATCATGGAGCCGATATCTGACGTGGGTTACCTCCCGAATCCATCAACGCTTTGACGTCACCTCCCCAGCAGCAGGAAGGCACCAACACCTCACCTCCCCTGCTTCACAGTAAGGAACTGACGCTGCCTGGCACCAAAGAAGCATCACCTCCCCAACACTGTGCACCTCCTTTGTTTTCATAGTTTGCCAAGGTACTGTTCTTGGGGGTCCGTGCAACTCTGTGTCTGGCTTGTGCACTGCACCAGGGCGCCATAATTTGGGATTTTCATCTGTCGCAACTTCAAGCTATTTCCTACTACAAGCTTCATGTTTGTGAATAAACTATTTTTGATGATATCTTGACATTTGTATGGTGGATATTTGTCGTTTTGGTCTTGTTTGGTTTAGATAAATATTTCCTATTTTTATAAAGTGGTGTGGTGTCCATTTGTGATGCTTTCACTGCGTTACTTTATTTGTGCACAAATGCTTTACACATTGCCTCTGAGATAAGCCTGCCTGCTCGTGCCAAGCTACCATGGGTGAGCAGTGGTTGTCTAAGGCGTAATTCCCTTACCCAGACTAGAATCAAGGGTCCCTACTTGGACAAAGGTGTAAACTGTTGCCAATGAGAGAGCCCCATTTCTAACACTGGGCAATGTTATATAGTCATGTTTCACCTTGAACAGGGAACAAATAATGTATGTAATCACACAAAGAAAAAGCCCAAGTATGATATTTCCCTTGCAACAGAGTAAGCAATCTGGAGATCCACTGACTGCACTCCACACCATACATTGCCTCTGAGAAACCCCTTGAGGTTCCTAGGTCATGGAGGCACTGACCAACTCCAACAGACAGAAGTCCCAGCTATAAACATGGCACAGCAAGGAGCAATGTACTGAACAGGAGCCGCACAAGACTACTTCAGGTTCTTTGTTTAACTCTGGGCACAAATTTGAAACCAGGATACCAGCCTCGGTGGCCAAGCTCAGACTTTGTCAAGTGGCTGTACAGTAATGGATGCACCATAATTAAATAAAGCTGAAGGCAAGTAAAACGGAAATTTTGCTATTCGTTACTTGCCTCTCCAGATGTCATTACTCATTTTGGTTTATAAGCCTTGGGACTCCTTCTATTGTTGCAGACAAGGTAAAGTTAGTTCATGAAACACTTGACCAGAAGGTATCCGTATTATCAAGGGCAAATCAGTAAAAAACGACACATTAATTTCAACCAAGTCATATTTTTTATTATTTTTTACCAATAGGACAAAAAAGCAATCACAACATAGCAGAGATAGGGGGACTAAATACAACCCTTAAGGAACAGATTATATCTGTAAGAGCACAATCAGCCCGTTTTCGACCGGTAAAACCCTTGATACATCTGGGACTAAGATGGCTGACGTGTTGAAAGCCATGCGTCAGACATATTAGAATGGTAAAGACTTATAAAGTATGACAAAAACATCAAAAATGACTGTGCTTGCATAAGGGTGTACAGCAGACATCACTGAATGGTAAATTAAAAAATAAAGTAAAAAAATCGGTAGTGGCTGCTCATAAAAACAATGCCTGTGAAGGATGTAGAATACAGCTAATGGTAGTAAGTGGCCTTCTAGCTGAGTGAGAGAAGTTTCCTGAGCACTCACATAAGAAAAAGAAACATTTGTGAAAACAAAAATTTAAGAAAGGACACTTTGACTGACTGCCCTGGCACTGTAAGGGACTACTTAAGGCACAATCACACATTGTGCGTAAGCAATTTGTCATCAACCAGTAAGAAAAGCCAAGGTTTGAAGTGTACTCAAAATAAAACAAAAAGCAAAATAAAACAATTTATTTGGTGAAATTGACAAAATATTTTGTAAATATTGTTTCAAGTACAGTAAATCCATAATTAAGCCCGTAATTATGCCGTAAATGATGTGGCAACATAATTGCCAGATTCCTCTGGTCAGCGCCATTTTCTATTAGCAACAATTTATACCATACTCTTGTGGTTTAAGAAGTCTCCAGAATCCCTTTATATCAATATTTTATCATATTACATGTTCCCCTTTATGTATTTTATCCCTCTCTCGCACACATATTACCCAATGACATCCACCACTGTGCAGTTATAGTTAGGACCCAATTTCCATGAAAATTGATTGTTTGGTATACTAATAACTTTGGAGCTGTGTAATAAATCTTCACAAAACTGTCCCAAAAAGTCTCATCCACCTTAGCTTATTTCTGAAATGTTTCAGGATGATCCATAAAGGGGAGCCAAGAAAAGAGAGACTCCCAAAACTCATTTCCCAAATTTTTCTTTTTTAATGTAAAATTGAACAGCAATACCACAAAAACAGCTTTACACAAAATTTGACAGAAAGCTAAATCTTCATCCAGAAAGCATGCTTTTTGTGATTTAATGCACATCCTTTCCGTAGTTTTTGAAAAATGAAGGGTAAAAGTTTTTATATTTTACTTCACAAAACAGGATAAGATCTAATTAGCTGCCGCCACATCAAGACAGATGTTACATGAGCAATTTTAGGACTCAGTGATTCAGTTTCTTGTCCTAAAAAAAGTATTAAAGAAATTAACTAGTGAGAAGGAGTATATATGCTCCCCCCGCTTGGTGTTAGAGGGGGTCAATGGGCCTGAAAAACATTTACAGCAGATTGTCTTTATTATTCCATGCTCCTGGCAAGGAATGGCCCATATTGGCCTTTATAGGTAGTTTGCCTACCTTTGGCTGCATGGTGGTCCCCCAATCTTGTCAGGGGCACCACCAGTATGTT